>NC_029791.2:43521048-43580907 GCF_000816755.2 Arachis ipaensis | reverse complement strand
AAAAAGCAAGCAGAAAAAGCCAAAAGCTCTTTAAACCAAAAGGCAAGAGCAAAAAGCCAATAGCCCTTAAAACCAAAAGGCAAGGGTAATAAAAAGGATCCAAGGCTTTGAGCATCAGTGGATAGGAGGGCCTAAAGGAATAAAATCCTGGCCTAAGTGGCTAAACCAAGCTGTCCCTAACCATGTGCTTGTGGTGTGAAGGTGTCAAGTGAAAACTTGAGACTGAGCGGTTAAAGTCAAGGTCCAAAGCAAAAAAGAGTGTAACTAAGAACCCTGGACACCTCTAATTGGGGACTTTAGCAAAGCTGAGTCACAATCTGAAAAGGTTCACCCAGTTATATGTCTGTGGCATTTATGTATCCGGTGGTAATACTGGAAAATAAAGTGCTTAGGGCCACGGACAAGACTCATAAAGTAACTGTGTTCAAGAATCAACATACTAAACTAGGATAATCAATAACACTATCTAAATTCTAAGTTCCTATAGATGCCAATCATTCTGAACTTCAATGGATAAAGTGAGATGCCAAAACTATTCAAGAGGCAAAAAGCTACAAGTCCCGCTCATTTGATTGGAGCTAAGTTTCATTGATATTTTGGAATTTATAGTATATTCTCTTCATTTTATCCTATTTGATTTTCAGTTGCTTGGGGACAAGCAACGATTTAAGTTTGGTGTTGTGATGAGCGGATAATTTATACAGTTTTTGGCATTGTTTTTACATAGTTTTTAGTATGATTTAGTTAGTTTTTAATATATTTTTATTAGTTTTTAAATAAAAATCATATTTCTGGACTTTACTATAAGTTTTTGTGTTTTTCTGTGATTTCAGGTAATTTCTGGCTGAAATTGAGGGACTTGAGCAAAAATCAGATTCAGAGGTTGAAGAAGGACTGCAGATGCTGTTGGATTCTGACCTCCCTGCACTCAAAGTGAATTTTCTGGAGCTACAGAACTCCAAATGGTGCGCTCTCAATTGCGTTAGAAAGTAGACATCCAGGGCTTTCCATCAATATATAATAGTTTATACTTTGCCCGAGTTAAATGACGCAAACTGGCGTTCAACGCCAGTTCCATGTTGCATTTTGGAGTTAAACGCCAGAAACAGGTTGCAAAGTAGAGTTAAACGCCAGAAACAGGTTACAAACTGGCATTCAACTCCAAGAGAAGCCTCTACACGTGTAAAGCTCAATGCTCATCCCAAGCACACACCAAGTGGGCCCTGGAAGTGGATTTCTGCATCATTTACTCATTTCTGTAAACCCTAGTAACTAGTTTAGTATAAATATGACTTTTTACTATTGTATTTACATCTTTGGAACATCTTTGGATTATCTTTTGATCCTTTGATCATATTTAGGGGGCTGGCCTCTCGGCCATGTCTGGACCTTGTTCTTATGTATTTTCAATGGTAGAGTTTCTACACACCATAGATTAAGGTGTGGAGCTCTGCTGTTCCTCATGAATTAATGCAAAGTACTATTGTTTTTCTATTCAATTCAAGCTTATTCCTATTCTAAGATATTCATTATAGTAAATTCTATTCTAGTATGATCGAGAACCGACAGATGATTAGCCATGCAATGACAGCACATTGGACCATTTTCACAGAGAGGACGGGATGTAGCCATTGACAACGGTGATGCCCAACATACAGCTTGCCATGGAAAGGAGTAGGAATGATTGGATGAAGACAGCTGGAAAGCAGAGGTTCAGAAGGAACGAAAGCATCTCTATATGCTTATCTGAAATTCTCACCAATGAATTACATAAGTATCTCTATCCTAGTTTATGTTTTAATTATGTTAATTATCAATTCTCTATAACCATTTGAATCCGCCTGACTGAGATTTACAAGGTGACTATAGCTTGCTTCAAGCCGACAATCTCCGTGGGATCGACCCTTACTCACATAAGGTTTATTACTTGGATGACCCAGTGCACTTGCTGGTTAGTTGTGCGAAGTTGTGATAAAGTATGATTCACGTTTGAGAGCACCAAGCCTTTGTCGCCATTGTTGATGATCACAATTTCGTGCACCAATGTCCGCGGAGCTTCCTTGGTCTACTAGTGTCCTGTGAAGATTAGCGTTGTCCAATATGATAGTAATGACTATGGGGTCATCATGTCCCGGGATGACACCTATTGCATCTTCTTTAGTAAAGGTAGTTGTGGAGAGGTCGGTTGACCTCTCTCCTTCCCCGACATGATATGCTTCTTTTAGGTCTCTTTTGTGAGAAGATTTAGAGATTCCTCCTCCTGCGAATCCTCCATTTATCATGTGGACATGTCTCTCAGGAGTGTGAGGTGGTCGTTCAGTCCGTCCGACCTCTTCATCCCTTCTTCTTTTTCTTGGTTCATCCGTCTTGTTAGCTAAGTACCGATCTAGTCGACCTTCTCTTGCCAATTTCTCTATGACATTCTTCAGGTCGAAGCATTCATTAGTGGGATGTCCGTAAATTCTATGGTACTCACAGTAGTCTGTCCGATTTCTCCCTTCTTTTTTGCTTTTGATTGGGCGAGGTGGAGTGATCTTCTCAGTATTGCATATTTCACGGTAAACATCTACAAGAGATACCCAAAGTGGGGTATAATTATGGTATTTTCTCAGCTTCCCACTGGGTTGATCTTCTTTCTTCTTGGACTCTTTGTCCTTGTCCATAGATGGGTAGAGAATCCATATTTAGAGGTCTCTCGTAGTCGTGAGTTTTCCTCCATGTTAATGTACTTTTCTGCTCGCTCTTGCACCTCGTTCAAGGATGTTGGATGCTTTTTTTATATGGAGTGGCTAAAAGGTCCTTCTCTTACGCCATTGATGAGACCCATGATGGCTACTTCTGTTGGCAAACTTTGTATATCCAGACATGCTTTGTTGAATCGTTCTATGTAATTGCAAAGACTTTTCCGCTCTCCTTGCGGGATCCCTAATAGGCTCGGGGCGTGTTAGGTTTTGTCCTTCTAAATGGAAAATCTGGCAAGGAATTTTTTGGCTAAGTCGTCAAAACTTGTGATGGACCTGGGAGGCAAACTATTGAACCACTTTATTGCTGTTTTTGTCAGGGTTGTCGGGAAGGCTTTGCATCGAACGGCATCTGAGGCGTCGATGAGATACATTCTGCTCCTGAAATTGCTGAGATGATGGCTGAGATCCGAGGTACCGTCATATTACGTCATGTCGGGAGCTTTAAAATCTTTTGGAACTTTAGCTTTCATGATCTCTTTGCTGAAGGGATCTTGGTCCTTGTGGGAGTTATCCTCATGGTTAAAATGAGTAATTCTGGTCTTGAGGTCGGCTTCGAGTTTTAGCAACTTATCCTCTAGATCTCGTCGTCACCTAGTTTCTCTATGGAGGTCTCTTTCAGCTTCTCGCTGATGTTCAGCCTCTTGTTCGAGCTGTTTGAGGCGATCTTGTTGTTCTCAGATGGCTTCCAAGATTTCTGTGTTTGTGCTGGAGGGTTGTTTATCCCCCTTGTTTTGAGGCACATCTTTTGACGTGGCATCCGTGTTTTTAAGCGGAGTTCTTTCTTCCAAACCAGAGTTGTGGTCATTGTCATGGTCGTCCGCCATGGTGATGGGATGACTTCCAGGTCCCCGGCAATGGCGCCAATGTTTCGAGGGTTACCTGAAATTGAAGGTCGATCTCGGATGAGATCTGCTGTGGTAGTTGAAGCTGCCGTGTCCGACTTGTTGGATCTGGTGACCAGAGCTGCTGATCCTTCGTCACCGGAGGGTGGTGGTAACTACAAGAGACTTCGACGCTTAAGTTAGCATGGGCTTTAGGCAGGTTTTTAGTAGAATCAGAGTATGAGTTATACCTGGGTGCTCCAGCGTATTTATAGTAGTGTGGAGTGACCTTCTTGATAAGATAAGTTAGTTATTTTTATCTTATCTTTGAGTGAAGTCATCTTATCTTTAAGAGGAACTGTTTCGTGGGTTACCTGAAACTATAGGTCGATCTCGGATGAGATCTTTTGTGCTGGTCGGTGCTGATGTGTCCGACTTGTTGGACTTGTGGGTGATGCTGATCCTTTGTCACTGGAGGGTGGTGGTACCTGCAAGGGACTCCGATGCTTAAGTTAGCAAGGGTATTAAGCAGGTTTTTTTAGTAGAATCAGAGTATGAGTTATACCTGGGTGCTCCAGTGTATTTATAATAGTGTGGAGTGACCTTTCTAGAGATAAGATAGTTATCTTATCTTATCTTTGAGCGAAGTCATCTTATCTTTAGAGGGAACCATCCTTATCTTTCTAGGCTTTGGCTGCCTTTAGATTTGGACCGTGTTCCTTTGTCTGGGCCTTCTTGGGCCTCTGTACTGATTTGGCCGACCTCTTTTGAGAAGAGGTCTGGTAGTTCTGACCTGAAGAGGTCGGTCAAATCAGCCCGGGTCGGACAGTTCGACCCAGGGTATGAACAGTGCCCCTACTCGAATGTGGTCTTCCTTTTGAGTCCTTAGTTTTAGGACTTCAATCCTTCTCTGGAGAAGCCGAGCTCAAGCATTTGTTGATCTCTTTTTGTAGAGCTTCCTTCTGGATGTGGAACATTTTTTTCTTTCCTTCTTTAATTTTGAGAATGTGCGTTCCTTGCCTTGTGAACGTGCGAGGGCTTTTAATGCCTCATTAACTCCTTATTGTTCCGTTTTTCCCTCTTTTCATTTTGAATTTGCAAAAAAGACTTTTACTTTCTATTTTCTCTCTTTGCTTCTTTGAAACTCCATCTTTTACCCTTCTATTTTTCTGGCTCGCCTGGGACTCTTTGCTTTCTTGTTTTCGCGCTTCTCCCTGTGGTGCCATTAGTGATTGTTGGTGCTTCATTCTTTTGAGGGGAGTTTTTCGGCCTTCTTGTTGCTTCAACTTCTCAGTGTTCATCGTCTCCTCCTCTTCGCAGGTTGGTTTTCTTTCTGCCTCTTTCTTTTACTTCTTTCCCCGTTCTTCTTCGTGCTTGCATTGTTCTATTTTTTGGCAAAGTTTTTATTTTTGCTTGATGTTACATTAGCAAGCTTAAACCTTTTATCTGCCTTTGTCATGCATCTGATCAAATGTGTGCTCTGAGAGTTTCTCTGATGTGTATGGCTTTTTCATGCTTCCTGCTAGTTTAGGGTTTTGAATGTATTATCTCTGATTGTATCTATTTGATTTGCGCCTTTGATGCCGAACCGTTTGATTCTAAGAAAGGTTGCACCTTTGATGATTTCTCCTTTGAATGCTTTGTATTTTGATTATTTTGTCTTTGCTGATAGGCTGTAAAAATTGATGACTTTTGATAGATTATGTTGTGTTTTTTCTTGTGGAATGTCACTGTCAAAGGAGGGTTGTTTTCGCTATTTTAGGGATGTCGGGACGGTAGTTCGCATTCGTTTGAACCTTACTCTGTTGTTGCCTCCAAAGGGTGCCCCTGGACCTTGGTGTGAGTCCTGGGGTTTCCTTTTGCTTTTTGTATGCTTTAGCCCGAGTTGTATCCATACTTGTTCGAGATGTTTTGGTTAGTAATCCATTTTCTTTTTCTTACTGTAGGACTAGTTGACCCATGTCGTCTTGCAAAAACATTGTCGAGACCTCTTCCAGAGTCCCTGAGAGCATGTTGGATTGGCTGGAATCCCTCGTATTGATGTGTGTTTCTGTGGTGAATGCTGAGTATTATGTAGAGTTGAGAAAACATCACAGGATGTGTAGTAGACAGGAACAAGAGAAAAATTATGAGCTAGTAGCGCCTGATCCCGATGAGAGGGTTTGTTTCTTGACCACGGTCCGGGGGGAGCGTCCCTTCTTCTATGCCTATGACTATTTTTTCAGCCAGCTGAACTTTACTTTTCCTTTTACTCCTTTTGAGAACAATTTGTTGTGGTCGTGCAATGTATCTCCATCCCAGCTTCACCTGAATTCATGGGGTTTCCTTAAGATTTTTCAATTACTTTGTCAGGAGTTGGGTGTTAAACCACCTCAAACCCTTTTTCTTTACCTCTTTTGTTTGACTAAACCCGGGGTAGCTAAGAAAAAGGCTGCTTGGATATCTTTTCGAGCTGTCCAGGGAAAGAAAGTTTTTTCAATGTATGATGAATCTTTTCGCGATTTCAAAAACTATTTTTTCAAGGTCCGAGCTGTTGAAGGAGTGGCAAAGGAATGTAGTGGTATCTAGATATACTTGGGAGATGTTGGACGAAGTCGAGCAAGCCTTTGTAACTGTGTTGGAAGAGAACTGGGGGCAGCCTCCCCATCTTGATACAAAGAGATTTCTAGGAAATCCCTCACTTCTCCGAGCTGAGCTGGGTAGTGGTTGACTTCTTTTTGCATCTTGTTGTGCTTGTTTATTTTTTCAAGTTTATTTCTTTTCCTTCCCTCTTATAACTTGGTTTTTTGCTGTGTATTTTCAAAGATGATTAGAAACAATGACTCCATGAGGGCCTTTAAGAAGGCAAGAAAGGCTACAACAGCCTAAAATATCTCGACAAAGGGGGCTGGTGAAGGATCTTCCCAGGTTCCTCCTCAAAAGCCGATATCGAGCACTTCTAGGCCGAGAAAGATGATTCATACTCCTTAGGTCCACTTGGTTGATCCTCCCCAGGCTTCTGCTGCTACCTCTTCTCCTACTGCCGTCCCTCCTCCAAAAAGACAGAGGACAGTTGAGCCTTTGAATCTGGATGCCCCCGACTTTGATGCTGTCGGGTTTGTTGATCAACAAATTGCTCCTTATGGTGTTGTTCCTACTGACGATGTATCCATCCTTCGTCATTTGGACTTCATTACTCAGAGCGGTATAAAAAAGGCACACATGGGGGTAGCGTTACTTCGGATAGCCCAGGATGTTCCAGTTCACGCGACAAAGGCTTTTATGCAAGAGGCTAAGTCAGAATATGACAGGATCAAGGGGTTAAAGGAGGAGCTCGAGGTGAAAGTGGCTAAATTGGAAAAGGAGTTAGAGGGTGAGAAGACTTGGGGCACTGCTGCGCTGGTCTCTGCAAATCTAGCTGAGGAGATGGCGCATAAGTATAAGGAGAGCTATGTCTTGGCCTATGGCGAGATGATAGAGCTCAAGGAGTGGTTAAAATCTGCTCAGGCCAACTATGCCGAGCTCCAGGGCCATCTTGTAGGTAGCGTGAATGCTGCTTATGAGAATTTGAAGGCTCAGGTTCGAGTTCTTGCGCCCGAGCTCGACCTCACCCTATTCAGCATGGACAACATTGTAGTAGATGGTAAAATTGTCCCTGATGCCTCAGATGATGATGATGTAGATGTAGAGCCTCCTCTTGTGCCCTCTGCCAAGGCCCCTGCTGCCCCGGCTTTTTCAACTCCTACTACTGAGGTCGGCCAGCCCGAGTCCGACCCTAATGTCCAGATCTTGAACCGGGATGATGGGACTGTAGATGTGGTACCTCTTCAGACTCGTCCTCCTTCACCCTGAGATGGGCTTTTGAACTCTTGTTTATGTTTCGGTTTACTTGGATATTTTAGTTGCTTTCTTTAGGACTTTATTTTGAAAAACAAATGCCCTTTCAATTTTTGCAGTCGCCTTTTTAGGTAGCCTTTTGATTTATAGTAGCTTTGTTATATGGTTGTCTGCATCTTGTTTGACACTTTCAGGAATCTTTTGGAGTTTTGTTGTCCGACCTCTTTTGATTGCCTTTGTGCTTTATTTCCTGCTTGAGGCTAGCTTTGTTTAACTATTTTTCTTCGCTTTCTTTAATAGGATACTTGCAGATTAATTTTATTGAGGTTATGGCTTTCTGGGTCCGACTTGAGTCCCTTGTAGCGCACACCTTCTACCGGTCGATTTCTTTTGTGAATTATTTTTAGTAATCCCTTGGGATTTACTTTTAATAAATCTGTTGTTTTGGTCCGACTTCTTCGTGTCGGCCCCTTCTATGCTATTTTTGGTAATCCATTTTTTAGTTGGACCCTGCCAGGTCTCTTTTTATGGATTATCTTTTTGCAGCTTTAGTTGGTTTGGGCCAACTTCTTCATGTCGGTCTCTTCTAAGTTATTTCTAGTAATCCATTTTATTTGGACCTTGTCAGGTCTCTTTTTATAGATTACTTTTTATAACTTTTTGTAGTTTTGTTGGGCCGACTTCATCATGTCGGTCCCTTCTAAGTTATTTCTAGTAATCCATTTTCAGGGCTGGCCAGGCCTCTTTTCTATGGATTACTTTTTATAACTTTTTGTCTCTTTGATCTGGTCTGACTTTTTATGTCGGTCCATTCTAAGTTATTTCTAGCGGTCCATTTTTTGTTTCAGACCTCGTCAGGTCTCTATTCATGGATTGCTTTTTATAACTTCTTGTATTATTCTGTTTTTGTCGCTTTTCATCTTGCCGATTTTAATCCTCATTTGGCCTGACATTTGATGAATTCGGTTTTTATCTTCGCCGGCTTTATCATGATCGGGCAGTGAGTTTGGTTTTCACTTTTTCCGATCTGTAGCTTTATAATCAGGTGATGAATTCTCGCATTTTAGATTAATGTGTCTTGATAGAGGGGATTTGTAGAAAATTCTGAAAAAACTTTATTCAAAATAAATACGCAAATATATACATGTGGGTGTTTACCCTTCTAAGTCGGGAAATTTTATAGATCTTGGCTTGGTGCCTCGTTAAAAAACCTTGTTAGGAAAAAGAGTGCACCTTGACCTAAGATCTTTATTACCTCTAACTATAATACCTTCTTAGGTTGCAGGCATGCCACGACCTTGGTAGCTCTCGCCCTTCTAATTCGGACACCCTGTAGTAGCCTTTTCCCAGTACCTCTATGACTCGGTAGGGTCCTTTCCAGTTAGCTGCTAGCTTCCCCTCTCCCGGTCGACTTGTTCCGATATTATTTCGGATTAGGATGAGGTCGTTGTTGGCAAAGCTTCGCTGTACTACCTTCTGATTGTATCTTGAGGCCATTCGACGTTTTAACGCCTCTTCCCTGATCCGAGCTCTTTCTCGGATTTCTGGAAGTAGGTCGAGTTCTTCCCTTTGAAGTTGGGAGTTGGCCTCTTCACTGTAGTGGATCATTCTGGGCGATCCTTCTTCGACCTCCACCGGGATCATTGCCTCCATTCCGTAAGCCAATCAGAAAGGTGATTCCTTTGTGGTGGAGTGTGGTGTTGTCCGATATGCCCATAGGACTTGTGGAATCTCGTCAGCCTAGGCTCCCTTCACATCCTGTAATCTCCGTTTTAACCCGGCTAGTATGACTTTGTTGGTAGCTTCTGCTTGTCCATTAGCCTGGGGGTGTTCTATGGATGTGAATTGGTGCTTTATTTTCAAGTCGGCCACCAATTTTCTGAAGCCTGCGTCTGTGAATTGAGTGTCATTGTCTGTGGTGATGGAGTATGGAACCCCAAACCTTGTGACAATGTTTCTATATAGGAATTTTCGACTTCTTTGAGTAGTGGCGTTAGCTAGGGGCTCTGCCTCAATCCACTTTGTGAAATAGTTTACCCCTACAATGAGGAACTTGACCTGTCCTGATCCTTAGGGAAGGGCCCAAGGAGGTCGAGTCCCCATTTTGCAAATAGCCAGGGTGAGGTTACGCTGATGAGTTCCTCTGGTGGGGCGATATGGAAATTAGCATGTTTCTGACATGGTGGACATGTCTTTACGAACTCTGTTGCTACCTGTTGTAAAGTTGGCCAATAGAATCTGGCTCGGAGTACTTTTTTGGTAAGATCTTATTGATAAACCATTATTTTATGGTTTATATTGTGTTTAATTGTGTGGTTTTATCAAATCTTTACCCACTTATTCATTAAATTAGCATGTATTTACAATTCCTTCCCAGAATTACCCCATGGTTGAAAAACTGCTTCCTAGATATTTTTAATTATGTATTTTAATTCTCCTTTATTCCATTCGATGCCGTGATCTGTGTGTTAAGTGTTTCAAGCTTTATAGGGCATGAATGACTTGGAGATTGGAAAGGAGGCTTGCAAAAATGGAAGGAACACAAGAAATTGAGGAGATGACCAGCAAGAAGTGACGCGGACGCATGACTCACGTAACCGCGCGAAATAGAGGAAATTGCAGTGACGCGCCCACATGCCTGACGCAAACACATGGAATGGAAACTGCACAAGTGACACGAAGGCGTGGACGACGCGCACGCGTGGCAAGGCAAGACGCTGGATGACGCGATCGCGTGATGTGCGCGATCTGCAGAATCTACAGAATTCACTGGGGCGATTTTGGGCCCTGTTTTAACCCAGTTTTCGTCCTAGAAAAGCATATTAGAGCCAGGGAACATGCAGAGACCAAAAATAACATTCATTCCGCATAATTTTAGTTTTAGATCTGATTTTACTCCTCCTCTAGGTTTTCTCTCTACACATTCATAGTTCTTAGGATTTTGATCTTATTGCTTTTTGGATTGGGATATTGAGGATAGTTATTACCTCCGTCAAGACTTCATCATTCTAGTTTGTTTCCTTACTTGCACTTACTCTTTCATATCCTTATTTTATTCAGAGTTACTGTTGGACTATTTTTAGAATTTATTAATACAAGAACTATTTTTATTTTTATTGATTCCTTTGATTATTATTTATCATGTCTTTCTTTATCTTCCCTTCTTATTTCATGAATTTCACAATCATAATGAGCGAGTAGTTCCATAACTTGATTGGGAGTTGATTGAAAGGAGGACCTTGAGTTGGATGCTCAAGAGTAAAATTATAATTGGGATTAGCGTTGGGTCGCTATCTAATCACTGACACTAACCCTTCTCAAGGGAGAGGATTAGAACTTGTGAATAGAAACTGATTCCAACTTGCTTGACTTTCCTTTATCCGGTAAAGGATAACTGAGCAGACAACTTTCAATTATCAATTGATCTTGAGAGAACTCCATCAAGGATAGGGCTTCCAACTAATCTACTCCCGGTCAAGGTTTTTATTTAAATTACATAATTTCTCTGATTTAAATTTCCTGTTTATCAACTCAAACCATTTTAGAAAACATCTGATTAATAAAATAGCACACCTTTCTGTAACTCGTTGGGAGACGACCTGGGATTCATACTCCCAGTATTTTAATTCTAATTTTGTGACAACCCTTTTTAAATTGATAAGCGGAATTTTGGTTGGTTGAGAACTATACTTACAACGCATCTCTTATAATAATTTCTTAACTTGCCAATTTCTGCCACGTCAATTTTTGGCGCCGTTACCGAGGAGTTGCAATAGAGTGCTAAGTTATTGATTAGAATTTATTTATTTGCATTTTATTTTATTTTGCTACTATGAGCTGCATGTTTCTTTCATTAAATGACGCGTTCACTTCCTGATCCAAGCTTGCCAGTATTTGATCCTGAGATCGAAAGAACTATTTCACATATAAGGCAAGCTCGGCGTCGGTTAGTCCTCTCCGAGGGTGAATCTGAAACGTCACTTGAGGAAGAAACAAGCTCCCTTTCTACTGATTTGGTTGATTTAAGTGCAGGTGACATGGCAGCACCTAGGAGAGTTACTATCCAGGAGGCGGGAGCCCCTGATTTCACACTGCAACCGTTTCAAGCGCATCACCCAGCGGTGGCTACAGATTTTGAAATAAAGACTGCACTACTCAACTTGATGCCTAATTTTCATGGCTTACCTGCTCAAGAGCCTATTAAGCATGTCAGGGATTTCCAAGCAGCCTGTTCTACTGTCAGGCGTGATGGTGCAGATGACTCTTCTATTTTGTTGAAAGCCTTCCCATTCTCTCTTGAGGAAAAGGCGAGAGAGTGGTACTATGCTCAACCCGCAGCAACTGTTTCTGACTGGGATACGCTTAGAAGAGAATTTTTGGAAAGATTCTTTCCAGGTGAAGTTACTGATAGACTGAGAAAAGACATTTCCATGATTTTTTAGGACGAGTCCGAGACTCTCTACAAATACTGGGAGTGCTTCAACAATCTTCTGGAAGCATGTCCCTACCATATGATTGACAAGATAGTGTTGCTCGGCTACGTCACACGGGGCATGAGGCCCCAAGATAAGACCACATTGGAAAGTGCTAGCAATGGGTCTATGAAAAAGTACAAGACCACTGATGAGGCATGGCAATTGATCAGCGACTTGGCTGAATCTACTAGGAATCACAGGCAGAAACAAAGCCGGTCAAAAGCTGTTGCAGAAGTATCCTCTAGCAGAGAGACTGCTGCTCTAACTCAGAGTATCTGTGAAATGACCAACTTACTGAAGCAGATGCAGTTGAGTCAACAACAAGCTCAGCAAGCTCAGCCCTCCCCACCACAACAAAGCCAACAGTTAGTCCCACAGAGAGTGTGCGAGATATGTGCTGATTATAGCCATTATACTGATGAATGTCTGCAGCTCCAGCAGGAAGACAACACTGTAGAAGCCACTCATAACTTTTATGACTGCCCCAATCAAGGATACAATCAAGGTGGCAGCTACAACAATGGATGGCAGGACAATTCAAACCAAGGTTGGAGAGATAATTCTAACCAGGGCTAGAGGGACAACAATAACAGAGGAGGCAGAGACAATCAAGGAAATCAGAGGTGGAATAATAACAACAATAGGCAGCAGAACCAGAATCAGAACCAGTCTTACAGAGTACCTCACCTGAGGCAATTCCAAGGACCACAGCACAACCAACAGTAGACTTCTCAGATCACTTATCCCTCTTCATCTTCTAATGATGAGTTACTACAATCTATTGATCGGAGATAGCAGGCCAAGGAAAACAACCTTACTTCTACTCTAAATGGTCTGAACTCTACCTTGCAAGCTCTTGTATCATAGATTGGATCACTAAATAACTCCAACAACCAGCCTTTGAGCTCCAGTGGAATCCCCTCTCAACCATTGCCCAATCCAAAGGGTGGCATCAATGCCATCACCCTAAGGTCCAGAACCACACTACAAGAGAGGAATCAGGAGGAGCCAATCCCATCAGAACACACCTCAGCTGAAGAGGTGGTGGAAGTAGAGGATGCTGAAGAGGAAGAGGACATACAAGACATGGTTGAAGAAGAAGAAGCTCAACCACAGAAGGAAGCACCAAAGCATGCAGACCCTGTAGAAAACGCCCCTCCTATTCCATTTCCACAAATTGCAAGAAAGTCCAAGAAGCAGATAGAACTTGATCCCAAAATGGTAGAAATATTCAAAAAGGTTGAGGTAACTGTTTCCCTTTTGATGTTATTCAGCAAGTACCTAAGTATGCAAAGTTTCTAAAAGATTTATGTATACATAAAGACAAAATTAATGAATTAGAAACTATTTCTTTAGGTAGTTCTATATCTGCTTTAATGGGAGGTATACCTGAAAAGTGTAGTGATCCAGGTCCATGTATGGTTAATTGTACTATTGGTGGTGTGATATTTTCTGACTGCATGTGTGATTTAGGAGCATGTGTTAGTATAATGCCTTTGTCTATATATGATACTTTGAGGCTCCCTCCCTTAAAAAGGTCGGCAGCTCGTTTGGTGTTAGCAGATAAAAGCATAATTACAGTGGTTGGAATTGCTGAAGATGTATTAATGAGTATTAAGGGGCTCACATTTCCCATTGACTTCTATATCCTAGAAATGCCCCCTAATGACTCAGGAAGGTCATCATCAATCCTGCTTGGAAGACCATTCCTAAAGACTTCAAAGTTCAAGCTGGACGCATTTTTTGGAATTTATTCCTTTGAAATAGATGGCAGAATAGTAAAATTCAGTTTAAATGGAGCTATGGAGCACCCTCTGGATGACCTTTCTATCTCCCAGTGTGACATCATAGATGAAACCGTGGCTGAAGTTCACCAGGAGGAGTTAGAAGAGAAGTACACAGGACAAGGTCCAAGTGTGGGGACACTTTCAGAGGACAATGAGGGTACTTTGCCATTATCACCAACCCCAGATAATCCAGAGCCTGACCATGAACTGAAATTAGAATTAAAGCCCCTCCCTCCACACCTCAAGTATGCTTACCTTGAGGACAAGCAGAAGTTTCCAGTTATTACTGCAAGGAAACTCACTTCCCAACAAGAAGCACAGCTACTCAGTGTGCTGAGGAAACACAAAAAAGCAATTGGATGGAGCTTGGCAGACATAGAAGGCATCAACCCTCAAGTTTATGAGCACAGAATATTTTTAGAAGAGGGAGCTAGGCCTGTTCGTCAACCCTAGAGAAGACTGAATCCCACTATCTTGGAGGTTGTCAAAAAGGAAGTGACCAGACTACTTGAGGCGGATATCATCTATCCCATCTAAGACAGTGAATGGGTAAGCCCAGTACAAGTGGTACCCAAGAAGTTTGGAGTCACTAGAGTGAAGAATGAGTATGGAGAGCTCATAGCAACCAAAGTACAGAACGCCTGGAGGGTCTGCATTGATTACAGGCGCCTCAACCAGGCCACTCGTGAGGATCACTACCCCCTTCCATTCATTGATCAAATGATGGATCGCCTATCAGGTAAATCACATTATTGCTTTTTAGATGGTTACACAGGCTATTTGCAAATTCATATAGCTCCTGAAGATCAGGAAAAGACTACTTTTACATGTCCTTTTGGGACTTATGCTTATAAGAGAATGCCCTTTGTCTTGTGCAATGCACCAGCTACTTTCCAAAGGTGCATGATGAGTCTTTTCTCTGACCTTATTGAGGACTGTATGGAGGTTTTTATGGATGATTTTAGCGTTTATGGTGATTCCTTTAGCCTTTGCTTAGATAGTTTATCTAGAGTATTAGATAGATGTGTCAGTACAAACCTTGTATTGAATTTTGAAAAATGTCCCTTTTTGGTAAAATAAGGGATTGTACTAGGACATGTTGTGTCTAATACTGGCATTTCCGTAGATCCAGCAAAGGTGGATGTTATTTCTAGTTTACCTTACCCCTCCTCTATGAGGAAAGTCCGTTCGTTCCTTGGCCATGCAGGTTTTTACCGGAGATTCATCAAGGACTTTAGTAAGGTAGCACTGCCCTTATCCAGACTACTGCAGAAGGATATTGAGTTTGAGTTCAGTGAGGATTGCAAACAAGCATTTGATAAGCTGAAGACTGCCCTGACTCAAGCTCCAATTGTGAGAGGACCAGACTGGAGCCAGCCATTTGAAATCATGTGCGATGCTTCCAACCATGTAGTAGGAGCAGCGCTGGCTCAGCGTGAAGGTAAGGATCCTTTTGTAATTGCTTATGCGTCTAAGACTTTAGACACAGCTCAGTCTAATTACACTACTAATGAGAAAGAGCTTCTTGCTATTATTTTTGCTCTGGATAAATTCCGAGCCTATTTACTTGGTACTAAAGTAGTAGTGTACTCAGACCACGAAGCTCTAAAGTATTTATTAGCTAAAAAGGAGTCCAAACCAAGGCTTATACGTTGGATACTACTACTACAAGAATTTTATTTAGAAATTAAGAATAGGAGTGGTAACCAGAATCTAGTGGCAGACCACTTGAGTCGCCTTGAGCACATTAAGGATACAGCCACTCCTATAAATGATAATTTCCCATTTGATAACTTACAAGCAGTATCTGAAGTAGTCCCTTGGTATGCGCTTATAGCTAATTATCTAGTTAGCCGCACTTTTCCTCCAAACTTTACTAAGCATCAAAGAGACAAGCTGAAAAGCGAGTCCAAATATTATATATGGGATGACCCATATTTATGGAGATGTGGCGCTGACCAGATAATTAGAAGGTGTGTGCCTCAATCAGAATTCCAGTCCATTTTAGAGGCCTGCTACTCATCTGAGAGTGGAGGACATTTTGGCCCTCAAAGAATAGCTAGGAAAATTTTAGACTGTGGATTCTGGTGGCCTACTCTTTTTAAAGACGCTGCTGAATTTTGTAAATCTTGTTCCCCATGCCAAAGGTTTGGTAATATATCCAAGAGGGATGAGATGCCTCAACAGACTATGCTTTTCTGTGAAATTTTTTATGTTTGGGGCATTGACTTCATGGGTCCATTTCCAAATTATAATGGTCATTTTTATATATTGTTAGCTGTAGATTACATTTCTAAATGGGTGGAAGCAATTCCTACCCGCACTGATGATGTTAACACTGTTGTTTCCTTTGTTAAAAACCACATTATTTGTCGCTTTGGATTACCACGAGCAATCGTGAGCGATCAAGGCACCCATTTCTGTAACAGGAAACTAACAGGATTACTAAAGAAGCATGGGATAGTTCATAAAGTGGCAACAGCCTACCATCCCCAGACTAATGGGCAAGCTGAGGTGTCTAACAGAGAGATAAAGAGTATATTGCAGAAGATAGTCAAACCTCATAGAAGAGATTGGAGCACCAGACTACAAGATGCACTCTGGGCATACAGGACAGCATACAAGACACCCATTGGGATGAGTCCCTTCCGCTTAGTTTACGGAAAAGCCTGTCACCTCCCAGTTGAGGTAGAGCACAAAGCCTTTTGGGCAGTAAAGGAGTGCAATATGGGATTTGAGAAAGCCAGAGCTGAAAGGAAGTTGCAACTGCAATAATTAGAAAGCCTTCACCTAGAAGCTTATGAGAACTCAAGGCTGTACAAGGAAAAGATGAAGGCTGTGCATGAGAAGCACATCAAGAGGAGAGAGTTCCAACCTGAGGACTTTGTCCTCCTTTACAACTCTAGACTGAGGCTCATGCCAGGCAAGTTAAGATCAAGATTGGAAGGTCCATATAGAGTAGAGAATGCTGAGCCATACGGAGTCTTCCATCTGAGTCATCCTTCAAGTTCTGATTTCATCAAAGTTAATGGGCATCGCTTAAAGCTACATCATGGTGAGAAGGCGACGAAACCCAAGGAGCTAGAGATCTTCCTCATAGAGGATCCACCCACAGCAGAAGACTGAGCTAGTGGAGCGTCCAACTTAAGGACGTTAAAGCAAAGTGCTAGGTGGGAGACAACCCACCATGGTATGATCGTTCCTTTCTCTCTTCTTAATTTTATTTTTTCAATAACTCTTCTTAATTATTCGTGCATTCAGTTTGCATCTTCATCTGCACATTTGCATATTTTTATTTTAAAAAAAAAGGGAGGCTCGCGATGCGACAGCGTCGCCGACGCGTCCGCGTCGCAGGTGAGTAAGAAAGAAAAATAAATCGAACAAAAAGTCACACGGGAGTGTGGCTGGAGGCGTGCCTTTGGCACAAATTGATCCACGCGTCCGCGTCACCCACGCAGTCGCGTGACCTAAAAATCGACGTAAGACAGGGTGCATGACTGAAAGTTGTGCTGGAGTGGTGCTGGACTGGTGCTGAACGCACAAGCCTTACCACGCGGACGCATGGCTCACGGGTCCGCGTCATATTCGAATATTTGCCACCCAGGCGATCTCGTCCACCACGCGAACGCGTCAACCTGGAATTTGGCAATAATGAGTTTTGAACAGAGAGTTGTGCGTGCGCGAGGCTTCCCTCGCGCCAGTAGCACAAAACGAGTCACGCATCCGCATGACCGACGCGAACGCGTACCCCACGCGTCCGCGTCGCTTGTGCCGCACAGCTTATCCTAATCTGCCAACATATCTTATCTTTCTCTTCCCCTAATCCTACTTTTTCTTTTCCTTCATTATTTTCTTCCCCTTTCTCCTTCTTCCTTCTTTCTCACTTTCTACTTTCTCTCTCTCACCACCATTAACAAAGTTTTTCTTTTCTTCTTCCCTCCTTACCTTTCTATTCTTCTTCTTAATTTATGTTTTCTTCTTCTTTTCTTTTTCTTTTTACCTGCATTATCCATGTTTTTTTTCCTTTCTTTTTCTTTTAATTGGTGTTAGAAATTTAGTAGGGTCATTATTTTTCCTTATGATTTGCTTGTGGATTGTTGAAAAATTGTTTGGCAATTATATATTAATTTTTTAAGGGTTGCTTGCATGTTCAATTTAATACATTCAATAACTTATTCACCATGTATGCTATGTGTTTGTGAAAACGCCCGTATGGCATTGTGCACTGTTTTTCGATATCTTTTATTCTACTACTCTAAATGCTTACTTTTCACAAAAACCCTTCTTTTATTTTGTTATTTAAATATAATTGTCGTTACAAACAAATTATCAGTTTGAAAGTCTTGGTAATCTAACTTGGACATTGAATGCTTGATCTATGCTACTCATGCCTTTGCCTGCATGCCAATAAACACCTTGCATTTAATTATCATCATATGCACTTACTATATTTCCATAGTTGATTTCTCATATGTAGTCATGACCATGTGTTAACATCATTCATCTTTAATGTGCACTAATTACCTCCTTTCCCGCCTTCTTCCTTGCTCCAAACCATGACATTCTAACATACTTTCCCTTTTCTTTCTTTTAGGATGGCCACCAAGAAAGGCAAGGAGAAATCTACTCCCAAATCAACAGCAAGGAGAGGAACCAAACGAGCTCTAGTGGTAGAGCCATCTTCAACTAAAGTCAAGCCCTCAACAAAAAGAATTAAGAGGATTATTAAGGTTGATGACAAAGAGAATGCCTTCCCAACAAAGGACACTCCACGATTTACCAATCGCTACTGTGAGCAGATGTTCCCCATCCTGGCAGAAAGGAGTTACAATAACGAATACCTTCTTATCCTCCCGAACCATATTGCTGAATTTGATGAGCCGCAAATTGAACGAAGACAATGGGGTTTCCTTCAGAGACAGCCACGGCAGGTCAATCTTTCCTGGGTAGTCGAGTTATCCTCTAATTTCCACCTGCCAACCCTGCAGTCTGTCTACGTCCATCAGAAACAAGTCCCCATTACAGAAGAGGCCATTCAACGAGCTCTAGATCTCCCCCTTACACCAGAAGGACTGGATGCATTTCAAGAAGCCTCACTCAAGCGCCAGATGTACCAATTTGACTGGGACGCTGTTCTCAGAGTTATCGCACTACCTGGCAGCAGATGGATCTATGGATACCATCGTTCCCGACCTAAGGGAATATCGGCTTCAGCACTTACCTTGAAGGCTCGCGTATGGGCACAGATTATGTCCCATTACGTCTTTTCGAGCACTTACGAGTCCTCCTTCACTGCAGACATGGTCGTTCTACTATAGTGCAACCTTACGGACCAGCCTCTGAACCTACCAAGACACATCCGGAATGCCATGGGACACGTACAAATTACGGGCAACTTACCTTTTTCCGCCTTGGTCTCAGATCTTGTCTCAACAGCCAGAGTCTCCTATAGAGCTGGGGACACCAAAGCCATGCTTTCACGGGATGACCAATACGTCCCTTACGGGAAATATATCAGATCTCCAGCCGTAACTACAAGCCATCCCACTGAACCGGCTGAAGACATTCCTCCTTCAACACCACAAACACCTACAACAAACCAACTGCTCCACCAGATACTTGAGAGGTTGGATCAGCAGAAACACAAAGCAAAGCTGAGAGAGCACCGTAACAAGCGTCGATTCACATACCTCAAGGAGCTACTTAAAGGAAAATATAGAGACTCAGACACCCCGGACTCTACTTCGTTTACCAGCACAGGGAGCCATGACGGTCCCGACTGTGGAGATACTGCTACCAGCCCACCTTTGTTCCTGACAGATGGCACCGAGGACGGTGCAAAGCCTTAAGTGTGGGAAGGTCGGCCAGTACCTGACTTTCGGAGGTAATTTCTCTTCCCTAACACCAATAAAATAGGATATTTAGTTAGTTTTTCTTTTATAGAATAGGATAGTTGCATGCATGTTCCACTTTATTGAAAAGACAGTAAGCTTCTTCTAAGACCCTATTTTTAGTACACAATTTCACTAATTTTGATCAAGACTTTTATGTTAAATTTGTTTGAGGTTGTATTTGGAACATGATTTTTGAGCTAAAGAACACACAACCTGTGAGACTTTGAGCCTAAATACATGGTTACATTATTTAGCCATAAATATTTTATTCTTGTGTGTTTACTTCTCTATGATTGTAATCTGTATTTTGTTTCATCCTATATGTCCAATGTTTAATATATTTATATGCTTGTGTATGATTGAGGCCATTATTTGTTTATCTCACTTATCCAAATTAAGCCTACCCCTTAAGTTATCTTTGTTAGCCAATTTGAGCCTTTAAATCCCATTTGTTCTTTATTTCACCACATCACTAGCCTTAAGCAAAAAAATAATTATATATCCCAATTGAATCTTTGGTTAGCTTAAGATAGAATTATGTGTTAATTAAGTATGGAAAAATTGTGGGAACAAAAGATAATAAGGGAATATGTCATGATAATATAATGGGAATTTGGGTACCTACTCATGTGAAATTATAAAAGAAAAAATTAAAATTCTATGTGCATTGATAAGCTGTGTTTATTTTAATGTAAAAAAAAATCCAAAAATATTCAATAATTAAATAAGGGGACAAAATTACCCCAATGCTAAGTTAAAATTTCAAAGATCAATGCATATATGATAAAATTAAAATAAAAGTTGATACATGAGTATGGAATGTGAAAGAAAAAAAAAATTTTGGGTAGCTAGGTGTGAAATTTAAGTTACATAGAATATATATATGTGTGTGTTAGGTGAAAGCTTGGGATAATTAAAGATTCAATTTATAAGCTTACTCAGCCATATATATATCCTTACCCTTACCTTGGCCCCATTACAACCTTGAAAAGACCTCATGATGTTTGCATTGGTATATTAATTGTTGTTGATTGGTTAGGTGAAGAACAAAAATTAGAAAGCATGATTAGAGAAGGATAGAGTGATTACCCAATACAATAGAGAGATTAAGAGCATACATACATCATTAGTAAGGGTTCAATGCTTAAATTCTATGTTTCCTGCTTTCATGAGCTACCTTCTTGCATTTTTGTCTGTTGTTCCTGTATAAGAATTAAATTAGTGGAATTTGATTTGTGATTATTGATGAGGCACAGAAGTTGGTGAATTAAAAATTATTAAAATAGTTACGTTGCAAGTATAGTTCTTAACTCACCGAAAATCTGCCTATCAATTTAGAAATATGTCACAAAGAGTTTAAATTAAAAATTACTGGGAATTTAAGTCCCAGGTCATCTCCCAACGAGTTGCAGAAAAGTGTGCTATTTTATTAATCAGATGTTCCAAAAAGTTGAGTTAAGTAGGTGGAAAATTAAATTGAGAAAATTCAAATAATATGAATAAAAGCCTTGACTGGGAGTTGATTAGTTGGAATCTCTATTATTGATGGGATGATTTCAAGATTAATTTATAATTAATGGTTGTTCTGTTTAGTTATCCTTTACTAGGTAAAGGAAAGTCAAACAAGTTGGAATGCTAGATCTGTTCACGAGTTGCAACCCACTTAGTTCAAAGGGATTGGTGTTAGTGATTAGATAACAATCCAACAGTTAACCCAATTACAAATTTTCTTTCAATCCTTCCAACTCAAGAGTTCCTTTCAATCAACTCCCCATCAAGTGAGGGAACTACTCACTCATTGTAAATAATAAATCCATAACACATGAAAGAGAATTAAAAGAAGACATGATTATTGGAATGGAAAATAAATTAAAATCGAAGAAATAATCCTTGTATTAAATAATCATGAAAGTATTCAAATGACAAAATTGAACAAAGCAAAGAACATGGAAGAATAAAACCAAGTTAAGAGAACGAACTAGAATGACGAAGTCTTGATGAGGAAATAACTCTTCTCAATGTTCCAATGCTAAGACCAATTGAAAATTAAAATTCTTAAACCTAGAGAGAAAAAAACCTGAAGGAGTAAAACTAGATCTAAAACTGAAAACTGTGTAGAATGAATGTTGTTCTTTTGTCTCTGCATATTCTCTGGCTCTAGTCTGCTGTTCCGGGCCAAAAACTGGGTCGAAATAAGGTCCAAAATCGCCCCCAGCGAATTCTGCAGATTATGCAGATCGCACATGTCACGCGATCGCATCATCCATGCGGACGCGTCATTCGCGCTTTTCCTTGCCACGCGTTCGCGTCGTCCACACTACCGCGTCGCTTGAGCTTTTCCAATCTGCACGGCCGCGTGAGTTATGCGGCCGCGTCACTGCGATTTGCTCTCCTTCGCGCGGTCGCGTGAGCCATGCGACCGCGTCACTTCTCGCTGGTTATCTCCTCAAATTCTTGTGTTCTATATGATTCTTGCCCACTTGATCAAAAGTAAATAAGCTCTTCAAAACAATTATAAATCAAATTCCACTAATTCTATCATTATACAATAAAACAGATAAAAGTGCAAGAAGATAGCTCATGAAAACAGGGAACATGAAAATTCAAGCATTGAATCCTCACTGATAATGTATGTACGCTCTAATCTCTAGCGTATAGGGTAATCGCTCTATCCTTCTCTAATCATGCTTTCTAACTTTTGTTCTTCTCCTAAAAAATCAACAACAATTAATATACCAATGCAAACATCATGAGGTCTTTTCAAGGTTGTAATGGGGCTAAGGTACAAGTAGTGGTATATGATGAGCGGATAATTTATACGCTTTTTGGCATTGTTTTTAGTATGTTTTTAGTAGGATCTAGTTACTTTTAGGGATGTTTTTAATAGTTTTTATGTTAAATTCACATTTTTGGACTTTACTATGAGTTTGTGTGTTTTTCTGTGATTTCAGGTATTTTCTGGCTGAAATTGAGGGACTTGAGCAAAAATCAGATTCAGAGGTTGAAGAAGGACTGCTGATGGTGTTGGATTCTGACCTCCCTGCACTCAAAATAGGTTTTCTGGAGCTACAGAACCCAAAATGGCGTGCTTCCAATTGCGTTAGAAAGTAGACATCCAGGGCTTTCCAGCAATATATAATAGTCCATACTTTGCCTAAGTTTAGATGACGCAAACTGGCGTTCAACGCCAGTCCTCTGCCCAAATCTGGCATCCAGCGCCAGAAACAAGCTGCAAAGTGGAGTTCAACGCCCAAACTGGCATAAAAGCTAGCGTTCAACTCCAGGAATGACCTCTACACGTGTAACATTCAAGCTCAGTCCAAGAACACACCAAGTGGGCCCCGGAAGTGGATTTATGCATCAATTACTTACTTCTGTAAACCCTAGTAGCTAGTTTATTATAAATAGGACTTTTTACAATTGTATTAGACATCCTGGATTGTATTTTGATCATGTGATCACGTTTTGGGGGCTGGCCATTCGGCCATGCCTGGACCTTTCACTTATGTATTTTCAAACGGTAGAGTTTCTACACTCCATAGATTAAGGTGTGGAGTTCTGTTGTTCCTCAAAGATTAATGCAAAGTATTACTGTTTTCTATTCAATTCATCTTATTTCGCTTCTAAGATATTCATTCGCACTTCAACCTGAATGTGATGAACAATGACAATCATCATCATTCCCTATGAACGCGTGCCTGACAACCACTTCCGTTCTACATTAGATTGAATGAGTATCTCTTAGATCTCTTAATCAGAATCTTCGTGGTGTAAGCTAGAATGATGGCGGCATTCAAGAGAATCCGGAAAGTCTAAACCTTGTCTATGGTATTCCGAGTAGGATGACTAATTATTTTATTTTTTATTTGAATTTTCAAAAAATTACTAACTTTTTTTCAAAAACTATTTTCGAAAATCAGTAACTCTTTTTCAAAAATTATTTTCGAAAATCCTCTCCCTCTCTCATCTTATTCTATTTATTTATTCATCTACTAATATCTCTTCCTCACATCACTCACCAAATTCGAACCCCCTCTTCTATCTATGTTCGAATTTTTTCTTCTTCTCTTCTTCTACTAACAATAAGGAATCTCTTTACTGTGACATAGAGGATTCCTCTTCTTTTCTTGTCCCCTTCTCTTTCTTATGAGCAGGAACAAAGAAAAAGGCATTTTTGTTGAAGCTGATCCAGAACCTGAAAGGACTCTGAAGAGGAAACTAAGAGAAGCTAAATTACAACAATCCAGAGACAACCTTATTGAAAATTTCAAACAAGTAAAGGAGATGGCAGCCGAACCCAACAACAATAATGCAAGGAGAATGCTTGGTGACTTTACTGCACCTAATTCCAATTTACATGGAAGAAGCATCTCCATTCCTGCCATTGGAGCAAACAACTTTGAGCTGAAACCTTAATTAGTTTCTCTGATGCAGCAAAACTGCAAGTTTCATGGACTTCCATCTGAAGATCCCTTTCAGTTCTTAGCTGAATTCTTGCAGATCTGTGATACTGTTAAGACTAATGGAGTAGATCCTGAAGTCTACAGGCTCATGCTTTTCCCATTTGCTGTAAGAGACAGAGCTAGAATATGGTTGGACTCTCAACCTAAAGATAGCCTGAACTCTTGGGATAAGCTGGTCACGGCTTTCTTAGCCAAGTTCTTTCCTCCTCAAAAACTGAGCAAGCTTAGAGTGGATGTTCAAACCTTCAAAAAAAAAGATGGTGAATCCCTCTATGAAGCTTAGGAAAGATACAAACAGTTGACCAAAAAGTATCCTTCTGACATGCTTTCAGAATGGACCATCTTAGAAAGAAAAAGAAAAAGCAAGCAGAAAAAGCCAAAAGCTCTTAAAACCAAGAGGCAAGAGCAAAAAGCCAATAACCCTTAAAACCAAAAGGCAAGGGTAAATAAAAAGGATCCCAAGGCTTTGAGCATCAGTGGATAGGAGGGCCTAAAGGAATAAAATCCTGGCCTAAGCAGCTAAATCAAGCTGTCCCTAACCATGTGCTTGTGGCGTGAAGGTGTCAAGTGAAAACTTGAGACTGAGCGGTTATAGTCAAGGTCCAAAGCAAAAAAAAAAGAGTGTGCTTAAGAACCCTGGACACCTCTAATTGGGACTCTAGCAAAGCTGAGTCACAATCTGAAAAGGTTCACCCAATTATGTGTCTGTGGCATTTATGTATCCGGTGGTAATACTGGAAAACAAAATGCTTAGGGCCATGGCCAAGACTCATAAAAAAAGCTGTGTTCAAGAATCATCATACTGAACTAGGAGAATCAATAACACCATCTAAACTCTGAGTTCCTATAGAAGCCAATTATTCTGAACATCAATGGATAAAGTGAGATGCCAAAACTATTCAAGAGGCAAAAAGCTATAAGTCCCGCTCATTTAATTGGAGCTATGTTTCTTTGAGAGTTTGGAATTTATAGTATATTCTCTTCTTTTTATCCTATTTGATTTTCAGTTGCTTGGGGACAAGCAACAATTTAAGTTTGGTGTTGTGATGAGCGGATAATTTATACGCTTTTTGGCATTGTTTTCAGTATGTTTTTAGTAGGATCTAGTTACTTTTGGGGAGGTTTTTATTAGTTTTTATGTTAAATTCACATTTCTGGACTTTAGTATGAGTTTGTGTATTTTTCTGTGATTTCAGGTATTTTCTGGCTGAAATTGAGGGACTTGAGCAAAAATCAGATTCAGAGGTTGAAGAAGGACTGCTGATGCTGTTGGATTCTGACCTCCCTGCACTCAAAATGGATTTTCTGGAGCTACAGAACACAAAATGGCGTGCTTCCAATTGCGTTGGAAAGTCGACATCCAGGGCTTTCCAGCAATATATAATAGTCCATACTTTGCCCAAGTTTAAACGACACAAACCGGCTTTCAACGCCAGTCCTTTGCCCAAATCTGGCGTCCAGCGCCAGAAACAAGCTGCAAAGTGGAGTTCAACGCCCAAACTGGCACAAAAGCTAGCGTTCAACTCCAGGAATGACCTCTACACGTGTAACATTCAAGCTCAGTCCAAACACACACCAAGTGGGCCCCAGAAGTGGATTTATGCATCAATTACTTACTTCTGTAAACCCTAGTAGCTAGTTTATTATAAATAGGACTTTTTACTATTGTATTAGACATCCTGGATTGTATTTTGATCCTGTGATCACGTTTTAGGGGCTGGCCATTCGGAAATGCCTGGACCTTTCACTTATGTATTTTCAAACGGTAGAGTTTCTACACTCCATAGATTAAGGTGTGGAGTTCTGCTGTTCCTCAAAGATTAATGCAAAGTATTACTGTTTTCTATTCAATTCATCTTATTTAGCTTCTAAGATATTCATTCGCACTTCAACCTGAATGTGATGAACGTGACAATCATCATCATTCCCTATGAACGCGTGCCTGACAACCACTTCCGTTCTACATTAGATTGAATGAGTATCTCTTAGATCTCTTAATCAGAATCTTCGTGGTGTAAGCTAGAATGATGGCGGCATTCAAGAGAATCCAGAAAGTCTAAACCTTGTCTGTGGTATTCCGAGTAGGATTCAATGATTGATGACTGTGACGAGCTTCAAACTCGCGAGTGCTGGGCGTAGTGACAGACGCAAAAGGATAGTAAATCATATTCCAGCATGATCGGGAACCTCAGATGATTAGCCGTGCCGTGACAGCGCATCTTGGACCATTTTCACAAGAGGAGGGGATGTAGCCATTGACAACGGTGATGCCCTTGCATAAAGCCAGCCATGGAAAGGAGTAAGACTGATTGGATGAAGACAGCAGGAAAGCAGAGGTTCAGAGGAACGAATGCATCTCCATACGCTTATCTGAAATTCTCACCAATGATTTACATAAGTATTTCTATCCTTCTTTTATTATTTAATTTTGAAAACCCCATTACTATTTTGTATACATTTGGTCAAATGAGCTAATAAATTGAATCTTTAATTAACCCAAGCTCCAACCCAACTTGTATATTTTTAATGTAATCTTAAAGTTCATACCTTAGAACATGCATGCAACTATCCTTACCTATGCAATTTATTTTATTCTATAAAAGAAAGAAAATCTAACTAAAATATCCTAATTATTGGTGCTAGGGAAAAGAAATTACCTCCGAAAGTCAGGTACTGACCGACCTCCCCATACTTAAGGCTTTGCACCGTCCTTGCTGCCGTCTGTCAGGAATAGGGGTGGGCTGGTGGCAGTATCTCCACAGTCGGGACTATTATGACTCCCTGTGCTGGTAAAAGAAGTGGAGTCTGGGGTATCTGAGTCCCTGAAGTGTCCCTTGAGTAGCTCCTTGAGGTGTTTGAATCGGCGCTTGTTATGGCGCTCTCTCATCTTTTCTTTCTGTTCTTGCCGATACAACCTTTCGATTATCTACTGGAGCAATTCATCAGTTGTAGGTGCTTGTGGTGTTGAAGAAGGATTATCTTCAACTGGAGTAGTAGGAAGGCTTGTAGTGGCTGCTGGGAGTCTGAGGTATTTCCCGTTAGGGACATACTGATCATCCCGTGGAAGCACGGCTTTGGTGTCTCCAGCTCTGTAGGAGACTCCGGCTGCTGAGACAAGATCTGAGACCAAGGCAGGGAAAGGTAAGTTACCCGCAATTTGTACGTGCCCCATAGCATTCTGGATATGTCTTGAGAGATGCAGAGGTTGGTCTGTAAGGATGCACCATAGTAGAACAGCCATGTCCGCAGTGAAGGAGGACTCATGAGTGCTCGGAAAGACATAATGGGACATGATCTGTGCCCAGACGCGAGCCTCCAAGGTAAGTGCTGAAGCCAAGATTTCCTTAGGGCGGGTACGATGGTATCCGTAGATCCAACGGCTGCCAGGTAACGCGATAACTTCGAGAACGGAGTCCCAGTCAAATTGGTACCTCTGGCGCTTAAGTGCGGCTTCTTGGAAGGCGTCCATTCCTTCTGGAATAGGGGGAAGACTCAGAGCTTGCTGAATGGCCTCTTTTGTGATGGGGACTTGCTTCTGCCGAACATAAACAGACTGCAGGGTTGGCATGTAGAAGTTAGAGTAGAACTCAACTACCCAAGAAAGATTGACCTGCCTTGGCTGTCTCCGTAGGAAACCCCATTGTCTTCGTTCAATTTACGGCTCAACAAAGGAAGAAATATTGGACGGGAGGATAAGAAGTTATTCATTGTTATAGTTTCTTTCTGCCAGGATAGGGAACATCTGCTCACAGTAGCGATTGGAAAATCGCGCAGTGTCCTTTGCAGGAAAGGCTTTCTCTTTCTCATCAACCTTTATTATCCTCTTAACTCTTTTTGTTGAGGGCTTGACTGCGGTTGAAGAAGGCTCTGCCATTAATGCTCTTTTAGTTCCTCTTCTTGCTGGTGGTTTGGAAGTAGCTTTCTCTTTTCCTTTCTTGGTGGCCATCCTGAAAGAAGGGAAGAGAAAGTAAATTAAATTCAAAGAGATATACAGCAAGGAAGGAAACAGAAAAGAGGGTGATGGATGCACATTAAGATATACTGACATTATCACATGCTCGCGAGTACATGTAAAAAGCCAACAATGGAAAATAGCTAGTGCATATAAAGACAAGTGACTGCAAGGTGTTTATTGGCATGCCGGCAAAGGGCATGAGTAGCATAGACCAAGCAATACTTTGTAACAAACCATCACGTTTGTATTGACAATTAAATTCAATTAATACAATAGTAAAGGGAAGTTGTGAAAAGCAAGCATTGAATAGTATAACAACATAGAGAAGTGCATAATGCCATTTGAGCTTTTTCACAAACACATAGCATGCATGGTGAATAAGGTATAGAAAATATGAAGGTGAACATGCAAGCAATCCCTTAAATAGAATAAAAATAATTGTCAAACAATTTATAACAATCCACAAGCATATAATGAGGGATAATGACTCAAATAAATTTCTAATACCATGTAAAATGGAAAAGAAGAAGAAGGAAAATATGAATAATGAAAAGAAAAATAATATATAAAATAGTATATAAAATAATAAGAATGATAGAAAAGAGAAGAAAGAAGAAGAAAATAGAACCTTGGTAATGGAGGTGAGAGAGAGAGAGAGTGATAGGTGAGATAGAAGGAAGAAGGGAGAAGGAAGAAATAGGGAGGGAAAAGAAAAATTAGGATTTGGAGGAGAGAAAGATAAGATATGTGGCAATTTTAGGTTGAGCTGTGCGGCGCATGCGACGCGGTCGCGTGGGGCACGCGTTTGCGTGGATGCGCTTCAAGTATGGTGACGCGATCGCGTCGGTCACGTGGTCGTGTGACCCATGTTATGCTTCTGGGGCGAGTGCAGCCTCGCACCAACACAACTCTCTGTTTATTTGCCAAAATTGGGACGGCGCGATCGCGTGAGTGTGCGCCAGAAAATGGATGACGCGCCCGCGTCGGCGACGCGGTCGCGTGATAAGGAATGTGCTTCCAGCACCAATCCAGCATCACTCTCGCACAATATTTCATTGTGCACCCTTTTACGTCGAAAACTCAGGGCACGCGGCCGCGTGGGGCACGCGGTCGCGTGGGAGGCCATGATTCCCATGCGACGCGGTCGCGTGGGTTGATTTGTGCCATTGGCACGCCTCCAACCACGCTCCAGCGTGACTCTCTGTTCATCTTTATTGTTTCTTTACTCTCCTTACGACGCGGACGCGTCGCTGATGCGATCGCGTCGCGTAGCGAAAAATTTTATTTTTTTTTTTGAAAATAAAAACATCTAAATGCAGATGCATGAAAGTACTAAGAAAGAGAAGAGTTATTGAATAGGAAAAACTAAATAAAGAAAAGAACGATCATACTATGGTGGGTTGTCTCCCACCTAGCACTTTGCTTTAACGTCCGTAAGTTGGACGCTCCACTAGCTCAATCTTCTGCTATGTGGGGATCTTCCAAGAGGAAGATCTCAAGCTCCTTGTTTCTCTTACAATTGGAGCTTGAGTCAGAGCACTCTTCAGCTTATCAAACGCTTGTTTGTAATCCTCACTAAACTCGAACTCAATATCCTTCTGCAATAATCTGGATAAGGGAAGTGCGACCTTACTAAAGTCCTTAATAAATCTCCTGTAAAAACTTGCATGGCCAAGGAACGAACGGACTTCCCTCACAAAAGAGGGGTAAGATAAACTAGAAATAACATTCACCTTTGCTGGGTCTACAGAATTGCCATTATTAGATACCACATATCCTAATACAATTCCTTGTTTTACCATAAAGTGACATTTTTCGAAATTTAATACAAGGTTTGTATTAACACATCTATCTAATACTCTAGATAATCCATCTAAGCAAAGGGATAAACTTCGTACGGTTCGGCCTTCTCTACTCTGTATAGACCTTCCCATCGTGATCTCAACATACTTGGCATGAGCCTTAGTCGAGATTTTTAAAGGAGGACTAAATCCCCAGGTTGGAACTCTTTCTTCTTGATGTTTTGATCATGTACAGCCTTCATCTTTTCCTTGTATATTCTGGAGTTTTCATAAGCTTCTAAGCGAAGGCTCTCCAGTTCCTGCAGTTGCAACTTCCTTTCAGCTCCGGCTTTCTCAATTCCTATGTTGCACTCCTTAACTGCCCAAAAAGCTCTGTGTTCTACTTCAACTGGGAGATGACAAGTTTTTCCATAAACCAAGCGGAAAGGACTCATCCCAATGGGTGTCTTGTATGCTGTTCTATATGCCCAGAGTGCATCTTGTAGCCTGGTGCTCCAGTCTTTTCTATGAGGCTTTACTATCTTTTGCAAGATACGCTTAATTTCTCTGTTTGACACCTCGGCTTGCCCATTAGTTTGGGGATGGTAAGCTGTTGCAACTTTATGAATTATCCCATGCTTCTTCAATAATCCTGTCAGTCTCCTGTTACAAAAATGGGTGCCTTGATCGCTCACGATTGCTCGTGGTGATCCGAAGCGACATATAATATGGTTTCTCACAAAGGAAACAACAGTGTTAGCATCATTAGTGCGGGTAGGAATTGCTTCCACCCATTTGGAAACATAATCTACAGCTAACAATATATAAAAATATCCATTAGAATTTGGAAATGGACCCATGAAGTCAATGCCCCAAACATCAAAAATTTCACAGAAAAGCATAATTTGTTGAGGCATTTCATCCCTCCTGGATATATTACCAAATTTCTGGCATGGGAGACAAGATTTACAAAACTCAGCAGTGTCTCTAAAAAGAGTAGGCCACTAGAATCCACAGTCTAAGATCTTTCTAGCTGTTCTTTGAGGACCAAAATGTCCTCCACTCTCAGATGAGTGACAGGCCTCTAAAATGGACTGGAATTCTGATTGAGGCACACAACACATGCAATCATAAATTACTACACCACCAATAGTACAGCTAACTATACAAGGACCTGGATCACTACATTTTTCAGGTAATCCTCCCATTAAAGCAGATATAAAACTACCTAAAGTAATAGTTTCTAATTCATTAATTTTGTCTTTATGGATACATAAGTCTTTTAGAAACTTTGCATATTTAGGTACCTGCTGAATAACATCAAAAAGAGGAACAGTTACCTCAACCTTTTTGAATATTTCTACCATTTTGGGGTCGGGTTCCAGCTGCTTCCTGGGCTTCTTTGCAAGTTGTGGAAATGGAATAGGAGTAGTGTTTTCTATGGTGTCTGCTCCTTTTGGTGCTTCCTCCTATGGTTGAGCTATTTCTTCTTCAGCTATGTCCTGTATGTCCTCTTTCTCTTCAACATCTTCTATTTCTACTACCTCTTCAGCTGAGGTGTGTTCTGGTGGGCTTGGTTCCTCCTGATTCCTCTCCTGCAGTGTGGTTCCAGACCTTAGGGTGATGGCATTAATGCCTCCCTTTGGATTGGGTAATGGTTGAGAGGGGATTCCAGTTGAGCTTGAAGGTTGGTTACTGGAATTTTGCGTTGATCCAATCTGTGACATAAGAGCTTGCAAAGTATAGGTGAGACCATTCAGACTGGCATTAATACTATTCATGATGTTATTTTCCATGGTCTGTTGTCTTCGCTCAAAAGATTGTAGTAGCTCTTCATTAGGAGATAAAGAAGAATGAGTAAATTGAGAGGTCTGCTGTTGATTGTTCTATGGTCCTTGGTTTTGCCTCAGGTGAGGTACTCTGTAAGGTTGATTCTGCTGCCTGTTGTTGTTATTATTCCACCTCTGATTTCTCTGATTATCTCGGCCTCCTCTGTTATTGTTGTCACTCCAATTCTGGTTAGAATTGTCCTGCCATCCATGGTTATTATTTCCACTTTGATTGTACCCTTGGTTGGGGCGGTCATAGAAGTTATGAGTGGATGCCACCATGTTGTTTTCTTGTTGGAGCTGTGGGCATTCATCAGTGTAATGGCTATAATCAGCACAGATTCTGCAAATTCTTTGCGGGACTAATTGTTGGTTTTGCTGTGGCGAAGGAGGTTGAGCTTGCTGAGCTTGTTGTTGATTCAATTGCATCTGTTTCAGCAAGTTGGTCATCTCACATATACTCTGAGCTAGAGCAGCAGTCTCTCTGCTAGAGGATACTTCCGCAACGGCTTTTGAACGGCCTTGCTTTTGTTTGTGGTTCCTAGTAGATTTAGCTAAATCACTGATCAATTGCCAAGCCTCATCAGTGGTCTTGTACTTCTTCATAGACCCATTGCTAGCACTTTCCAATGTAGTCTTATCTTGGGGCCTCATGCCCTGTGTGATATAGCTAAGTAATACTATCTTGTCAATCATGTGGTGGGGGCATTCTTCCAGAAGATTATTGAAGCGCTCCTAATATTCAAAGAGAGTCTCATTGTCATCCTGAACAATTGTGGAAATATCCTTCCTCAGTTTATCAGTAACTTCAGATGGAAAGAATTTCTCCAAAAACTCCTTTCTGAGTGTATCCCAGTTGGATACATTTGCTAGAGGTTGAGTGTAGTACCACTCTCTTACTTTTCCCTCAAGAGAAAACGGGAAAGCTTTCAGCAAAATTGAAGTTTCATCAGTACCATCACGCCTGACAGTAGAACAGGCTGCTTGGAAATCTCTCAAGTGCTTGATAGGCTCTTGAGCAGGTAGGCCATGAAACTTGGGCATCAAATTTAGCAGTGCGATCTTTATTTCAAAATCTGTAGCTACCGCTGGATGATGCGCTTGAAACGGTTGCATTGTAAAATCAGGGGCTCCTGGAATGCTAGATCTGTTCACGAGTTGCAACCCACTTAGTTCAAAGGGATTGGTGTTAGTGATTGATAACAATCCAACAGTTAACCCAATTACAATTTTTTTTTCAATCCTTCCAACTCAAGAGTTCCTTTCAATCAACTCCCCATCAAGTGAGGGAACTACTCACTCATTGTAAATAATAAATCCATAACACATGAAAGGGAATTAAAAGAAGACATGATTATTGGAATGGAAAATAAATTAAAATGGAAGAAATAATCCTTGTATTAAATACATGAAAGTATTCAAATGACAAAATTGAACAAAGCAAAGAACATGGAAGAATAAAACCAAGTTAAGAGAACGAACTAGAATGACGACGTCTTGATGAGGAAATAACTCTTCTCAATATTCCAATGCTAAGACCAATTGAAAATTAAAATTCTTAAACCTAGAGAGAAAAAAACCCGAAGGAGTAAAACTAGATCTAAAACTGAAAACTGTGTAGAATGAATGTTGTTCTTTTGTCTCTGCATATTTTCTGGCTCTAGTTTGCTGTTCCGGGCCGAAAACTGGGTCGAAATAAGGTCCAAAATCGCCCCCAGCGAATTCTGCAGATTATGCAGATTGCACATTTCACGCGATCACATCATCCATGCGGACGCGTCATTCGCGCTTTTCCTTGCCACGCGTTCGCGTCGTCCACGCTACCGCGTCGCTTGAGCTTTTCCAATCCGCGCGGCCGCATGAGTCATGCAGCCGCGTCACTGCGATTTGCTCTCCTTCACGCGGTCGCGTGAGCCATGCGACCGCATCACTTCTCGCTGGTTATCTCCTCAAATTCTTGTGTTCATTCTATTTTTGCTATCATCCTTTCCAATCTCCAACTCATTCATGCCTTATAAAGTCTGAAACACTCAACACACAGATCACGGCATCGAATGGAATAAAAGGAGAATTAAAAATACATAATTAAAGTCTCTAGGAAGCAGTTTTCGAACATGTTATAAATTCAAGAAGGAATTATAATTTCATGCTAATTTAATGAATAAGTGGGTAAGGATCATGATAAAACCACACAATCAAACACAATATAAACCATAAAATAGTGGTTTATCAATTATCTTGAAGAGCTTATTTACTTTTGACCAAGTGGACAAGAATCATATAGCTGCATTCACATATATAGGTTGCATTGCAGTGCATGAGTTTTACATGTTCCTACTCATTCATTTTATCTCCTTCAACTAAGCATGATGCTAATGTTTAAGTGTGGGGAGGTTGATAAACCATTATTTTATGGTTTATATTGTGTTTACTTGTGTGGTTTTATCAAATCTTTACCCACTTATTCATTAAATTAGCATGTATTTACAATTCCTTCCTAGAATTACCCCATGGTTGAAAAATTGCTTCCTAGAGATTTTTCATTATGTATTTTAATTCTCCTTTATTCCATTCGATGCCGTGATCTGTGTGTTAAGTGTTTCAGGCTTTATAGGGCATGAATGACTTGGAGATTGGAAAGGAGGCTTGCAAAAATGGAATGAACACAAGAAATTAAGGAGATGACCAGCGAGAAGTGACGCGGACGCATGACTCACGCGACCGTGTGAAATAGAGGAAATTGCAGTGACACGCCCGCGTGCCTGACGCGAACGCATGGAATGGAAACTGCACAAGTGACGTGAAGGCGTGGACGACGCGCACGCGTGGCAAGGCAAGACGCTGGATGATGCGAACGCGTGGATGACGCGATCGCGTGACGTGCGCGATCTGGAGAATCTGCAAAATTCGCTGGGGCGATTTTGGGCCCTGTTTTGACCCAGTTTTCAACCCAGAAAAGCAGATTAGAGCCAGGGAACAAGCAGAGACCAAAAACAACATTCATTCCGCATAATTTTAGTTTTAGATCTGATTTTACTCCTCCTCTAGGTTTTCTCTCTACACATTCATATTTCTTAGGATTTTGATTTTATTGCTTTTTGGATTGGGATATTGAGAAGAGTTATTACCTCTGTCAAGACTTCATCATTCTAGTTTGTTTCCTTACTTGTCACTTACTCTTTCATATCCTTATTTTATTCAGAGTTACTATTAGACTATTTTTAGAATTTATTAATACAAGAACTATTTTTATTTTTATTGATTTCTTTGATTATTATTTATCATGTCTTTCTTTATTTTCCCTTCTTATTTCATGAATTTCACAATCATAATGAGCGAGTAGTTCCATAACTTGATTGGGAGTTGATTGAAAGGAGGACCTTGAGTTGGATGCTCAAGAGTAAAATTATAATTGGGATTAGCGTTGGGTTGCTATATAATCACTAACACTAACCCTTCCCAAGGGAGAGGATTAGAACTTGTAAATTGAAACTGATTCCAACTTGCTTGACTTTCCTTTATCCGGTAAAGGATAACTGAGCAGACAACTTTCAATTATCAATTGATCTTGAGAGAACTCCATCAAGGATAGGGCTTCCAACTAATCTACTCCCGGTCAAGGTTTTTATTTAAATTACATAATTTCTCTGATTTAAATTTCCTATTTATCAACTCAAACCATTTTAGATAACATCTGATTAATAAAATAGCACACATTTCTGCAACTCGTTGGGAGACGACCTGGGATTCATACTCCCAATATTTTAATTCTAATTTTGTGATAACCCTTTTTAAATTGATAAGCGGAATTTTGGTTGGTTGAGAACCATACTTGCAACGCATCTCTTATAATAATTTCTTAACTTGCCAATTTTTGCCACGTCAATTTTTGGCGCCGTTGCCGAGGAGTTGCAATAGAGTGCTAAGTTATTGATTGGAATTTATTTATTTGCATTTTATTTTATTTTGCTACTATGAGCTACATGTTTCTTTCGTTAAATGACGTGTTCCCTTCCTGATCCAAGCTTGCCAGTATTTGATCCTGAGATCGAAAGAACTATTTCACGTATAAGGCAAGCTCGGCGTCGGTTAGTCCTCTCCAAGGGCGAATCTGAAACGTCACTTGAGGAAGAAACAAGCTCCCTTTCTACTGATTCAGTTGATTTACGTGTAGGTGACATGGCAGCACCTAGGAGAGTTACTATCCAGGAGGCGGGAGCCCCTGATTTCACACTGCAACCGTTTCAAGCGCATCACCCAGCGGTGGCTACAGATTTTGAAATAAAGACTGCACTACTCAACTTGATGCCTAAGTTTCATGGCTTACCTGCTCAAGAGCCTATCAAGCATCTTAGGGATTTCCAAGCAGCCTGTTCTACTATCAGGCATGATGGTGCAGATGAAACTTCTATTCTGTTCAAAGCCTTCCCATTCTCTCTTGAGGGAAAGGCGAGAGAGTGGTACTACGCTCAACCCACAGCAACTGTTTCTGACTGGGATACGCTTAGAAGAGAATTTTTGGAAAAATTCTTTCCAGCTGAAGTTACTGATAAACTGAGGAAAGACATTTCCATGATTGTTCAGGATGAGTCTGAGACTCTCTACGAATATTGGGAGCACATCAACAATCTTCTGGAAGCATGCCCTCACTATATGATTGACAAGATAGTGTTGCTCGGCTACGTCACACAGGGCATGAGGCCCCAAGATAAGAACACATTGGAAAGTGCTAGCAATGGGTCTATGAAAAAGTACAAGACCACTGATGAGGCATGGCAATTGATCAGCGACTTGGCTGAATCTACTAGGAATCACAGGCAGAAACAAAGCCGGTCAAAAGCTGTTGCAGAAGTATCCTCTAGCAAAGAGACTGCTGCTCTAACTCAGAGTATCTGTGAAATGACCAACTTACTGAAGCAGATGCAGTTGAGTCAACAACAAGCTCAGCAAGCTCAGCCCTTCCCACCACAGCAAAGCCAACAGTTAGTCCCACAGAGAGTGTGCGAGATTTGTGCTGATTATAGCCATTATACTAATGAATGTCTGCAGCTCCAGCAGGAAGACAACACTGTAGCAGCCACTCATAACTTTTATGACCACCCCAATCAAGGATACAATCAAGGTGGCAGCTATAACCATGGATGGCAGGACAATTCAAACCAAGGTTGGAGAGATAATTCTAACCAGGGCTAGAGGGACAATAATAACAGAGGAGGCAGAGACAATCAGGGAAATCAGAGGTGGAATAATAACAACAATAGACAGCAGAACCAGAACCAGCCTTACAGAGCACCTCACCTGAGGCAATTCCAAGGACCACAGCACAACCAACAGCAGACCTCTCAGATCACTTATCCCTCTTCATCTTCTAAGGATGAGTTACTACAATCTATTGATCGGAGATAGCAGGTCATGGAAAACAACCTTACTTCTACTCTAAATGGTCTGAACTCTACCTTGCAAGCTCTTGTATCACAGATTGGATCACTAAATAACTCCAACAACCAGCCTTTGAGCTCCAGTGGAATCCCCTCTCAATCATTGCCCAATCCAAAGGGTGGCATCAATGCCATCACCCTAAGGTCCGGAACCACACTGCAAGAGATGAATCAGGAGGAGCCAATCCCATCAGAACACGCCTCAGCTGAAGAGGTGGTGGAAGTAGAGGATACTAAAGAGGAAGAGGACATACAAGACATGGTTGAAGAAGAAGAAGCTCAACCACAGAAGGAAGCACCAAAGGATGCAGACACTGCAGAAAATGCCCCTCCTATTCCATTTCCTCAAATTGCAAGGAAGTCCAGAAAGCAGATGGAACTTGATCCCAAAATGGTAGAAATATTCAAAAAGGTTGAGGTAACTGTTCCCCTTTTTGATGTTATTCAGCAAGTACCTAAGTATGTAAAGTTTCTAAAAGATTTATGTATACATAAAGACAAAATTAATGAATTAGAAACTATTTCTTTAGGTAGTTCTATATCTGCTTTAATGGGAGGTATACCTGAAAAGTGTAGTGATCCAGGTCCATGTATGGTTAATTGTACTATTGGTGGTGTGATATTTTCTGACTGCATGTGTGATTTAGGAGCATGTGTTAGTATAATGCTTTTGTCTATATATGATACTTTGAGGCTCCCTCCCTAAAAAAGGTCGGCAACTCGTTTTGTGTTAGCAGATAAAAGCATAATTACAGTGGTTGGAATTACTGAAGATGTATTAATGAGCATTAAGGAGCTCACATTTCCCATTGACTTCTATATCCTGGAAATGCTCCCTAATAACTCAAGAAGGTCATCATCAATCCTGCTTGGAAGACCATTCCTGAAGACTTCAAAGTTCAAGCTGGACGCATTTTCTAGAATTTATTCCTTTGAAATAGATGGCAGAATAGTAAAATTCAGTTTAAATGGAGCTATGGAGCACCCTCTGGATGACCTTTCTATCTCCCAGTGTGACATCATAGATGAAACCGTGGCTGAAGTTCACCAGGAGGAGTTAGAAGAGAAGTACACAAGACAAGGTCTAAGTGTGGGGACACTTTTAGAGGACAATGAGGGTACTTTGCCATTATCACCAGCCCCAGATAATCCAGAGCCTGACCATGAACTGAAACTATAATTAAAGCCCCTCCCTCCACACCTCAAGTATGCTTACCTTGAGGACAAGCAGAAGTTTCCAGTTATCATTGCAAGGAAACTCACTTCCCAACAAGAAGCACAGCTACTCAGTGTGTTGAGCAAACACAGAAAAGCAATTGGATGGAGCTTGGCAGACATAGAAGGCATCAACCCTCAAGTTTGTGAACACAGAATATTTTTAGAAGAGGGAGCTAGGCCTGTTCGTCAATCCCAGAGAAGACTGAATCCCACTATCTTGGAGGTTGTCAAAAAGGAAGTGACCAGACTACTTGAGGCGGATATCATCTATCCCATCTCAGACAGTGAATGGGTAAGCCCAGTACAAGTGGTACCCAAGAAGTCTGGAGTCACTAGAGTGAAGAATGAGCATGGAGAGCTCATAGCAACCAGAGTACAGAATGCCTGGAGGGTCTGCATTGATTACAGGTGCCTCAACCAGGCCACTCGTGAGGATCACTACCCCCTTCCATTCATTGATCAAATGCTGGATCGCCTGTTAGGTAAATCACATTATTGCTTTTTAGTTGGTTACACAGGCTATTTCCAAATTCATATAGCTCCTGAAGATCAGGAAAAGACTACTTTTACATGTCCTTTTGGCAGTTATGCTTATAAGAGAATGCCCTTTGTCTTGTGCAATGCACCAGCTACTTTCCAAAGGTGCATGATGAGTCTTTTCTCTGACCTTATTGAGGACTGTATGAAGGTTTTCATGGATGATTTTAGCGTTTATGGTGATTCCTTTAGCCTTTGCTTAGATAGTTTATCTAGAGTATTAGATAGATGTGTCAGCACAAACCTTGTATTGAATTTTGAAAAATGTCACTTTATGGTAAAACAAGGGATTATACTAGGACATATTGTGTCTAATACTGGCATTTCTGTAGATCCAGCAAAGGTGGATGTTATTTCTAGTTTACCTTACCCCTCCTCTGTGAGGAAAGTCCGTTCGTTCCTTGGCCATGTAGGTTTTTACCAGAGATTCATCAAGGACTTTAGTAAGGTAGCACTGCCCTTATCTAGACTACTACAGAAGGATATTGAGTTCGAGTTCAGTGAGAATTGCAAACAAGCATTTGATAAGCTAAAGACTGCCCTGACTCCAGCTCCAATTGTGAGAGGACCAGACTGGAGCCAGCCATTTGAAATCATGTGCGATGCTTCTAACCAGGCAGTAGGAGCAGCACTGGCTCAGCGTGAAGGTAAGGATTCTTTTGTAATTGCTTATGCATCTAAGACTTTAGACACAACTCAGTTTAATTACACTACTACTGAGAAAGAGCTTCTTGCTATTGTTTTTTCTCTGGATAAATTTTGAGCCTATTTACTTGGTACTAAAGTAGTAGTGTACTCAGACCACGCAGCTCTAAAGTATTTATTAGCTAAAAAGGAGTCCAAACTAAGGCTTATACATTGGATACTGCTACTACAAGAATTTGATTTAGAAATTAAGGATAGGAGTGGTAACCAGAATCTAGTGGCAGACCAGTTGAGTCGCCTTGAGCACATTAAGGATACCGCCACTCCTATAAATGATAATTTCCCGTTTGATAACTTACAAAGTATCTGAAGTAGTCCCTTGGTATGCGCTTGTAGCTAATTATCTAGTTAGTCGCACTTTTCCTCCAAACTTTACTAAGCATCAAAGAGACAAGCTGAAAAGCGAGTCCAAATATTATATATGGGATGACCCATATTTATGGAGATGTGGCGCTGACTAGGTAATCAGAAGGTGTGTGCCTCAATTAGAATTCCAGTCCATTTTAGAGGCCTGCCACTCATCTGAGAGTGGAGGACATTTTGGCCCTCAAAGAACAGCTAGGAAAATTTTAGACTCTGGATTCTGGTGGCCTACTCTTTTTAAAGACGCTGCTGAATTTTGTAATCTTGTTCCCCATGCCAAAAGTTTGGTAATATATCCAAGAGGGATGAGATGCCTCAACAGATTATGCTTTTCTGTGAAATTTTTTATGTTTGGGGCATTGACTTCATGGGTCCATTTCCAAATTCTAATGGTCATTTTTATATATTGTTAGTTGTAGATTACGTTTCTAAATGGGTGGAAGCAATTTCTACCCGCACTGATGATGCTAACACTGTTGTTTCCTTTGTTAGAAACCACATTATTTATTGCTTTGGATCACCACGAGCAATCGTGAGCGATCAAGGCACCCATTTCTGTAACAGGAAACTAACAGGATTACTGAAGAAGTATGGGATAGTTCATAAAGTGGCAACAGCCTACCATCCCCAGACTAATGGGCAAGCTGAGGTATCTAACCTAGAGATAAAGAGTATATTGCAGAAGATAGTCAAACCTCATAGAAGAGACTGGAGCACCAGACTACAAGATGCACTCTGGGCATACAAAACAGCATATAAGACACCCATTGGGATGAGTCCCTTCCGCTTAGTTTACGGAAAATCCTGTCACCTCCCAGTTGAGGTAGAGCACAAAGCCTTTTGGGCAGTAAAGGAGTGTAATATGGTATTTGAGAAAGCCGGAGTTGAAAAGAAGTTGCAACTGCAAGAATTAGAAAGCCTTCGCCTAGAAGCTTATGAGAACTCAAGGTTGTACAAGGAAAATATGAAGGCTGTGCATGATAAGCACATCAAGAGGAGAGAGTTCCAACCTGGGGACTTTGTCCTCCTTTACAACTCTAAACTGGGGCTCATGCCAGGCAAGTTGAGATCAAGATGGGAAGGTCCATATAGAGTAGAGAAGGCTGAGCCATACGGAGTCTTCCATCTGAGTCATCCTTCAAGTTCTGATTTCATCAAAGTTAATGGGCATCGCTTAAAGATATATCATGATGAAAAGGCGACGAAACCCAAGGAGCTAGAGATCTTCCTCTTGGAGGATCCATCCACAGCAGAAGACTGAGCTAGTGGAGCGTCCAACTTAAGGACGTTAAAGCAAAGTGCTAGGTGGGAGACAACCCACCATAGTATGATCGTTCCTTTATCTCTTCTTAATTTTCTTTTTTCAATAACTCATCTTAATTATTCGTTCATTCAGTTTGCATCTTCATCTGCACATTTGCATATTTTTATTTTAAAAAAAAAGGGAGGCTCGCGACGCGACAGCGTCGCCGACGCGTCCGCGTCGCAGGTGAGTAAGAAAGAAAAATAAATTAAACAGAAAGTCACGTGGGAGTGTGGCTGGAGGCGTGCCTTTGGCACAAATTGATCCACGCGACCGCATCGCTGACGCGTCCGCGTCATGTGGGAAAAATGCCTCCCACGCGTCCGCGTCACCCACGCGGTCGCGTGACCTGAAAATCAACGTAAGACAGGGTGCATGACCGAAAGTTGTACTGGAGTGGTGCTGGACTGGTGCTGAACACACAAGCCTTACCACGCGGACGCATGGCTCACGGGTCCGCGTCATATTTGAATATTGGCCACCCACGCAATCGCGGCACCACACGAACTCGTCACCCTAGAATTTTGCAATAATGAGTTTTGAACAGAGAGTTGTGTGAGCGCGAGGCTGCCCTCACGCCAGTAGCACAAAACGAGTCACGCGTCCGCGTGACCGACGCGACCGCGTCGATTCATGTAAGTGCCATCCGCGCGAACGCGTACCCTACGCGTCCGCGTCGCTTGCGCCGCACAGCTTATCCTAATCTTCCAACATATCTTATCTTTCTCTTCCCCTAATCCTACTTTTTCTTTTCCTTCATTATTTTCTTCCCCTTTCTTCTTCTTCCTTCTTTCTCACTTTCTACTTTCTCTCTCTCACCACTATTAACAAGGTTTTTCTTTTTTTCTTCCCTCCTTACCTTTCTATTCTTCTTCTTAATTTATGTTTTCTTCTTCTTTTTTTTTCTTTTTACTTGCATTATCCATGTTTTCTTTTTCTTTCTTTTTCTTTTAATTGGTGTTAGAAATTTAGTAGGGTCATTATTTTTCCTTATGATTTACTTGTTGATTGTTGCAAAATTGTTTGGCAATTATATATTAATTTTTTAAGGGTTGCTTGCATGTTCAATTTAATACATTCAATAACTTATTCACTATGCATGCTATGTGTTTGTGAAAATGACTGTATGGCATTGTGCACTGTTTTTCGATATCTTTTATTCTACTACTCTAAATGCTTGCTTTTCACAAAAACTCTTCTTTTATTTTGTTATTTAAATATAATTGTCGTTACAAACAAATTATCATTTTGAAAGGCTTGGTAATCTAACTTGGACATTGAATGCTTGATCTATGCTACTCATGCCTTTGCCTGCATGCCAATAAACACCTTGCATTTAATTGTCATCATATGCACTTACTATATTTCCATAGTTGATTTCTCACATGTAGTCATGACCATGTGTTAACATCATTCCTCTTTAATGTGCACTAATTACCTCCTTTCTCGCCTTCTTCCTTGCTCCAAACCATGACATTCTAACATACTTTCCCTTTTCTTTCTTTTAGGATGGCCACCAAGAAAGACAAGGAGAAAGCTACTCCCAAATCAACAGCAAGGAGAGGAACCAAACAAGCTCTAGTGGCAGAGCCATCTTCAACTGCAGTCAAGCCCTCAACAAAAATAATTAAGAGGATTATTAAGGTTGATGACAAAGAGAAAGCCTTCCCAGCAAAGGACACTGCACGATTTACCAATCGCTACTGTGAGCAGATGTTCCCCATCCTGGCAGAAAGGAGTTACAATAACGAATACCTTCTTATCCTCCCGACCCATATTGCTAAATTTGTTGAGCCGCAAATTGAACGAAGACAATGGGGTTTCCTTCAGAGACAGCCATGGCAGGTCAATCTTTCCTGGGTAGCCAAGTTCTACTCTAATTTCCACTGCCAACCCTGCAGTCTGTCTACGTCCGTCAGAAACAAGTCCCCATTACAGAAGAGGCCATTCAACGAGCTCTAGATCTCCCCCTTAATCCAGAAGGACTGGACGCATTTCAAGAAGCCTCACTCAAGCACCAGATGTACCAATTTGACTGGGACGCTATTCTCAGAGTTATCGACTAGCTGGCAGCAGATGGATCTACGGATACCATCGTTCCCGACCTAAGGGAATATCGACTTCTGCACTTACCTTAGAGGCTCACGTACGGGCACATATTATGTCCTATTACATCTTTCTGAGCACTCACAAGTCCTCTTTCACTGCAGACATGGCCGTTCTACTATGGTGCATCCTTACGGACCAGCCTCTGAATCTACCAAGACACATCCAGAATGCCATGGGACACGTACAAATTGCGGGCAACTTACCTTTTTCCGCCTTGGTCTCAGATCTTGTCTCAGCAGCCGGAGTCTCCTACAGAGCTGGGGACACCAAAGCCATGCTTCCACGAGATGATCAATACGTCCCTCACGGGAAATATATCAGATCTCCAGCCGTAACTACAAGCCAGCCCACTGAACAGGCTAAAGACATTCCTCTTTCAACACCACAAACACCTACAACAAACTAACTGCTCCACCAGATACTTGAGAGGTTGGATCAGCGGGAACACAAAGCAAAGCTGAGAGAGCACCGTAACAAACGCCGATTTACATACCTCAAGAAGCTACTTAAAGAAAAATACAGAGACTCAGACACCCCGGACTCCACTTCGTTTACCAGCACAGGGAGCCATGACGGTCCCAAATTTGGAGATACTGCTACCAGCCCACCTTTGTTCCTGACAGATGGCATCGAAGACGGTACAAAGCCTTAAGTGTGGGGAGGTCAGCCAGTACCTGACTTCCGAAGGTAATTTCTCTTCCCTAACACCAATAAAATAGGATATTTAGTTAGTTTTTCTTTTATAAAATAGGATAAATTGCATAGTAAGAGGATAGTTGCATGCATGTTCCACTTTATTGAAAAGACAGTAAGCTTCTTCTAAGACCCTATTTTTAGAACACAATTTCACTAATTTTAATCAAAACTTTTATGTTAAATTTGCTTGAGGTTGTATTTAGAACATGATTTTTTAGCTAAAGAACACATAACCTGTGAGACCTTGAGCCTAAATACATGGTTATATTATTTATCCATAAATATTTTATTCTTGTGTGTTTACTTCTCTATGATTGTAATCTGTATTTTGTTTCATCCTATATGTCCAATGTTTAATATATTTATATGCTTGCGTATGATTGAGGCCATTATTTTTTTATCTCACTTATCCAAATTAAGCCTACCCCTTAAGTTACCTTTGTTAGCCACTTTGAGCCTTTAAATCCCATTTGTTCTTTATTTCACCACATCACTAGCCTTAAGCGGAAAAATAATTATATATCCCAATTGAATCTTGGGTTAGCTTAAGATAGAATTATGTGTTAATTAAGTATGAGAAAATTGTGGGAACAAAAGATAATAAGAGAATGTGTCATGATAATATAATGGGAATTTGGGTACCTACTCATGTGAAATTATAAAAGAAAAAATTAAAATTCTATGTGCATTGATAAGCTGTGTTTATTTTAATGTAAAAAAAAATCCAAAAATATTCAATAATTAAATAAGGGGTCAAAATTACCCCAATGCTAAGTTAAAATTTCAAAGATCAATGCATATATGATAAAATTAAAGTAAAAGTTGTTACATGAGTATGGAATGTGAAAGAAAAAAAAGTTTTTTTTGGGTAGCTAGGTGTGAAATTTAAGTTACATAGAATATATATATGTGTGTGTTAGGTGAAAGCTTGGGATAATTAAAGATTCAATTTATAAGCTTACTCAGCCATATATATATCCTTACCCTTACCTTGGCCCCATTACAACCTTGAAAAGACCTCATGATGTTTGCATTGGTATATTAATTGATGTTGATTGGTTAGGTGAAGAACAAAAATTAGAAAGCATGATTAGAGAAGGATAGAGTGATTACCCTATACACTAGAGGGATTAAGAGCGGACATACATCATCAGTGAGGGTTCAATGCTTAAATTCTATGTTCCCTGCTTTCATGAGCTACCTTCTTGCATTTTTGTCTGTTGTTCCTCTATAAGAATTAAATTAGTAGAATTTGATTTGTGATTATCTTGAAGAGCTTATTTACTTTTGACCAAGTGGACAAGAATCATATAGCTGCATTCACATATATAGGTTGCATTGCAGTGCATGAGTTTTACATGTTCCTACTCATTCATTTTATCTCCTTCAACTAAGCATGAGGACATGCTAATGTTTAAGTCTGGGGAGGTTGATAAACCATTATTTTATGGTTTATATTGTGTTTAATTGTGTGGTTTTATCAAATCTTTACCCATTTATTCATTAAATTAGCATGTATTTACAATTCTTTCCCAGAATTACCCCATGGTTGAAAAACTGTTTCCTAGAGATTTTTAATTATGTATTTTAATTCTCCTTTATTCCATTCGATGCCGTGATCTGTGTGTTAAGTGTTTCAGGCTTTATAGGGCATGAATGACTTGGAGATTGGAAAGGAGGCTTGCAAAAATGGAAGGAACACAAGAAATTGAGGAGATGACCAGTGAGAAGTGACGTGGACGCATGACTCACGCGACCGCACGAAATAGAGGAAATTGTAGTGACGTGCCCGCGTGCCTGACGCGAACGCATGGAATGGAAACTGCACAAGTGACGCGAAGGCGTGGACGACGCGCACGCGTGGCAAGGCAAAATGCTGGATGACGCGAACGCGTGGATGACGCGATCGCGTGAAGTGCGCGATCTGCAGAATCTGCAGAATTCGCTGGGGGCGATTTTGGGCCCTGTTTTGACCCAGTTTTCGGCCCAGAAAAGCATATTAGAGCCAGAGAACATGCAGAGACCAAAAACAACATTCATTCCGAATAATTTTAGTTTTAGATTTGATTTTACTCCTCCTCTAGGTTTTCTCTCTACACATTCATAGTTCTTAGGATTTTGATTTTATTACTTTTGGATTGGGATATTGAGAAGAGTTATAACCTCCGTCAAGACTTCATCATTCTAGTTTGTTTCCTTACTTGTCACTTACTCTTTCATATCCTTATTTTATTCAGAGTTACTATTGGACCATTTTTAGAATTTATTAATACAAGAACTATTTTTATTTTTATTGATTCCTTTGATTATTATTTATCATGTCTTTCTTTATTTTCCCTTCTTATTTCATGAATTTCACAATCATAATGAGCGAGTAGTTCCATAACTTGATTGGGAGTTGATTGAAAGGAGGACCTTGAGTTGGATGCTCAAGAGTAAAATTATAATTGGGATTAGCGTTGGGTCGCCATCTAATCACTGACACTAACCCTTCCGAAGGGAGAGGATTAGAACTTGTGAATAGAAACTGATTCCAACTTGCTTGACTTTCCTTTATCCGGTAAAGGATAACTGAGCAGACAACTTTCAATTATCAATTGATCTTGAGAGAACTCCATCAAGGATAAGGCTTCCAACTAATCTACTCCCGGTCAACGTTTTTATTTAAATTACATAATTTCTCTGATTTAAATTTCCTATTTATCAACTCAAACCATTTTAGAAAATATCTGATTAATAAAATAGCACACCTTTCTGCAACTCGTTGGGAGACGACCTGGGATTCATACTCCCAGTATTTTAATTCTAATTTTGTGACAACCCTTTTTAAATTGATAAGCAGAATTTTGGTTGGTTGAGAACTATACTTGCAACGCATCTCTTATAATAATTTTTTAACTTGCCAATTTCTGCCACGTCACTTATGCTCCGAGATGATTGCCACAGATGCCACTGTGTATTTCTTCTAAAACTTTCTTTGTGTTAGAAGTCGGCACGCATTTTAACAGTGGTGTTGAAATCCCTCTCTTATATAGAGTATTGTTTATGATGGTGTAGTATTGTGCCTCTCGTTTTAACCTCTTTGCCTCCTTTTTATCTGTAGGGAGTATTTCTGTTTTGAGGTAGTTAATTATGGGATTCATCCATCCTTGATCCAAACCTGTTATGGCTAGGACCTTTTCTTCTTCCAAAATTGACGGGTTCTGCAGTATTTCTTGGATGAGGCTTCTATTGTTGCCCCCTGGTTTGGTGATGGCTAGTTTTGAGAGTGCATCAGCTCGAACATTCTGTTCCCGAGGTATGTGGTGGATCTCATATTCCTCGAGTTGTCCGAGCTGTTTCCTGGTTTTATCCAAGTACTTTTTCATGGTGGGGTCCTTGGCTTGGTAGCTCCCTGTTATTTGTGAGGTGACTACTTGTGAGTCGCTGAAGATGATAAGTTTTCGAGCTCCAACCTCTTTAGCCAGCTTCGAACCAGCTAGTAATGCCTCATATTTGGCCTGATTGTTTGAAGCAGGGAACTCGAACTTTAGGGAGAGTTCAATTTGGGTTCCCTAATTGCTTTCTATGATCACGCCTGCTCTGCTCCCGGTTTTGTTCGAGGAGCCGTCTACGTAGATATTCCATTCTTTAGGGATTTTTGGGGTGTCAGTAAACTCTGCAATGAAGTCGGCCAAGTACTGTGATTTGATGGTTGTTCGAGCTTCAAATTGAATGTCAAATTCGGACAACTCGACTGCCCACTGTAAGATTCTTCCTGCCAAATCTGTTTTCTGCAGAATACCTTTTATGGGCTAGTTAGTCCGAACCTTGATGGTGTGGGCTTGAAAATATGGGTGAAGTCATCGAGACGTTAGTATGAGAGCATAGGCAAATTTCTCTATTTTTTGGTAGTTCAGTTCGGACCTTGTAGTGCTTTGCTGATGAAGTATATAGGTTGTTGTCCACTTTCGTCCTCTCTGACTAGTGCTGAGGCTACTGCCCGATTTCCTACCGCGAGGTACAATACAAGTCGTTCTCCTTCCCGTGGCCGAGTTAGAATAGGTGGTTGTCCCGGGAACCTTTTGAAGTCCTGAAAAGCCTGCTCGCACTCCGTTGTCCATTCAAACCTCTTTCCTTGCATGAATCCCAGAAATTTGCCGGCTTCTACTGCGAAGGTGCATTTTGCTGGATTAAGTCTCATGCCATGCTTACGTATGGTTTTGAACACTTGGGCGAGGTTGGATAGTAATGACTCCTTGCTTTGTGTCTTTACTAACATGTCATCCACATATACCTCCATGAGTTTCCCAACATGGTCTGCGAAGACTTTATTCATTAATCTATGATAAGTGGCTCCTGCATTTTTGAGTCTGAATGGCATGACGACGTAGCAGTAGTTTGCTCTTGGGGTTAAGAATGAGGTTTTTTCTTGATCGAGTAGATACATCGGGATTTAATTGTATCCCGAATAAGCGTCCATAAACGAGAGGTATTTGTATCCGGAGGAAGCATCCACTAGGGTGTCGATACTTGGGAGTGGATAAGGATCTTTTAGGTAAGCTTTATTGAGGTCGGTGTAATCAGTGCACATCCGCCATTTCCCATTTGACTTTTTCACCAAGACAATATTGGCTAGCCATAGGGGGTACTTGACTTCTCTTATGAATCCTGCCTCCAGTAGAGCTTGTACTTGTTCTTCCACAGCTTGAGATCTTTTCGGTCTGAGCTTTCTACATCTCTGCTGTACTGGCTGAGATCCTGGATATACTGCTAGTTTGTGGCACATTAGTTTGGGGTCTATGCCCGGCATGTCTGTGGTCTTCCATACGAAGAGGTCGACATTATCTCTTAAGAATTGTATGAGGGACTCCTTTACGTCTCTTTTAAGGATTGTGCCAATATTGGTTGTTTTATCTGGGACATATCCGATCTGGACTTTTTCTATCTCACCTTCAGGTTGTGGACGAAGTTCTCCCTGCCCTCGAACTCCCCTGAGTTCGATGGTGTGGATTTCTTCTCATTTGCCTCTGAAGTTTAGACTCTCGTTGTAACAGTGGCGTGCTATTTTCTGGTCTCCTTTTATCATGGCGATCCCTTCTATAGTTGGGAACTTCATGCACAGATGTGGAGTCGAGAATACTGTGCCGAGTTGATTTAACGTTGTCCGACCTATCAGGGCATTGTAGGCTGAACTCACGTCGACCACGATGTAGTCTATATTGAGTGTCCTTGACTGGTTTTCTTTTCCAAAGGTTGTGTGTAGTGAGATGTATCTAAGTGGTTGGATTAGAGTGTCTCCTAGTCCGAATAAGCTGTTCGGATATGCTCTGAGTTCTTTTTCCTCTAGGCCGAGTTTGTCGAAGGCGGCTTTGAACAAGATGTCGGCCGAGCTTCCCTGGTCCACCAGTGTGCAGTGGAGATTAGCGTTGGCCAATATGATAGTGATGACTATGGGATCGTCATGTCCCGAGATGATGCCAGCTGCGTCCTCTTTAGTGAAAGTGATAGTGGGGAGGTCGGGTGCTCCTTCTCCTCCCTCGACATGATATACTTCTTTGAGATATCTTTTGCGAGATAATTTGGAGATTCGTCCTCCCGCAAATCCTCCGTGTATCATATGGACATGTCTCTCCGGGGTACGAGGTGGTCATTCAGTTCGTCCGACCTCTTCGTCCCTTCTTCTTTTTCTGGGCTCATCTATTTTGCTGGCTAAGTACCGATCTAGTCTCCCTTCTCTTACCAGCTTTTCTATGACATTTTTCAAATCGAAGCACTCGTTGGTGGGATGTCCATAGATTCGATGGTATTCACAGTATTCTGTCCGATTTCCTCCTCCTTTCTTGCTTTTGAGTGGGCAAGGTGGGGGTATTTTTTCAGTATGGCATACTTCTCGATAAACTTCCACAACTGACACCCGAAGAGGGGTGTAATTATGGTATTTTTTGATCTTTTCTCCATGATGATCTTCTTTCTTTTTGGACTCTTTATCCTTATCTCGGGAGGAGTAGGAGAATCCGGATTTTGAGGTCTCTCCTAGTCGAGAGTTTTCCTCCATGTTAACGTATTTCTTTGCTCGTTCTTGCACTTCATTCAGAGATGTGGGATATTTTTTCAATATGGAGTGAATAAAAGGTCCCTCTCGTAAGCCATTGATGAGACCCATAATGGCTTCTTCTGTTGGTAGACTTTGTATGTCTGATGAGCGGATAATTTATACGCTTTTTGGCATTGTTTTTAGTAGGTTTTTAGTAGGATCTAGTTACTTTTAGGGATGTTTTCATTAGTTTTTATGTTAAATTCACATTTTTGGACTTTACTATGAGTTTGTGTATTTTTCTGGGATTTCAGATATTTTCTGGCTGAAATTGAGGGACTTGAGCAAAAATCAGATTCAGAGGTTGAAGAAGGACTGTTGATGCTGTTGGATTCTGACCTCCCTGCACTCAAAGTGGATTTTCTGGAGCTACAGAACTCAAAATGGCGCTCTTCTAATTGCGTTGGAAAGCAGACATCCAGGGCTTTCCAGCAATATATAATAGTCCATACTTTGGCCGAGTTTAGATGACGCAAAAGGGCGTTGAACGCCAGTTCTACGCTGCAATCTGGAGTTAAACGCCAGAAACACGTCACGAACCAGAGTTGAACGCCAAAAACACGTTACAACTTGGCGTTCAACTCCAAAAGAAATCTCTACATGTGTAAACTTCAAGCTCAGCCCAAGCACACACCAAGTGGGCCCCGAAAGTGGATTTATGCATCAATTACTTACTTCTGTAAACCCTAGTAACTAGTTTAGTATAAATAGGACTTTTTACTATTGTATTTACATCTTTGATCAGTTTTATGCTATCTTAGACTTTCATGGGGGCTGGCCATTCAGCCATGCCTGAACCATCATCACTTATGTATTTTCAACGGTAGAGTTTCTACACACCATAGATTAAGGTGTGGAGCTCTGCTGTTCCTCATGAATTAATGCAAAGTACTACTATTTTTCTATTCAATTCAACTTATTCCGCTTCTAAGATATTGATTCGCACTTCAACATGAATGTGATGAACGTGACAATCATCATCATTCCTTATGAATGCGTGCCTGACAACCACTTCTGTTCTACCTTCGATTGAATGGATATCTCTTGGATATCTAATACAGGGGACCGAGTCCGAGTTATTAAGTGTCTTCGTGGTATAAGTTAGAACCCATGGATGGCCATTCCTGAGATCCAGAAAGTCTAAACCTTGTCTGTGGTATTCCGAGTAGGATCTGGGAAGGGATGGCTGTGACGAACTTCAAACTCGCGAGTGCTGGGCGTAGTGACAGACGCAAAAGGATAGTAAATCCTATTCCAGTATGATCGAGAACCTCCAGAAGATTAGCCATGCCGTGACAGAGCATTTGGACCATTTTCACAGAGAGGATGGGATGTAGCCATTGACAACGGTGATGCCCTTACAGAAAGCTTGCCATGGAAAGGGGTAAGACTGATTGGATGAAGACAGCGGGAAAGCAGAGAATCAGAGGAACGAAAGCATCTCTATACTCTTATCTGAAATTCTCACCAATGATATACATAAGTATTTCGATCTTTATTTTCTATTTATTTATTATTTATTTTCGAAAACTCTATAACCATTTGATATCCGCCTGACTTAGATTTACAAGGTGACCATAGCTTGCTTCATACCAACAATCTCCGTGGGATCGACCCTTACTCACGTAAGGTTTTATTACTTGGACGACCCAGTGCACTTGCTGGTTAGTTGTGCGAAGTTGTGAAGTTATGTTTGGACCATGGTATTATGCACCAGTTGTTGGCGCCATTGCCAGGGAGAGAACGAACAACAAATTTTACAACCTCAGAGTAACAATTTCGCATACCAATGTCCAGACATGCTTTGTTAAATCTTTTTATGTAGCTACGAAGGCTTTCCCGATCCCCTTGCTTGATCCCTAATAGGCTTGGGGCGTGCTTAGTTTTGTCCTTCTAGATGGAGAGTCTGGCTAGAAACTTTTTGGCTAAATCGTCAAAGCTTGAGATGGACCTAGAGAGCAGATTGTCGAACCATTTAATTGCTGTCTTTGTCAAGGTAGTCAGGAAGGCTTTGCACCGAATTGCATCTGAGGCATTGGTGAGATACATTCTACTTTTGAAATTACTGAGATGATGGCTGGGATCTGACGTGCCGTCATACGGAGTCATGTCAGGTGGTTTGAAGTCCTTTGGGATTTTGGCCTTCATGATCTCTTTGGTGAATGGGTCTTGATCCTTGCGGGGGCTATCTTCGTGGCTGGATCGGGTGGTTTTAGCTTTGAGATCGGCTTCAAGCTTTAGGAGCTTGTCTTCTAATTCTCAGTGCGCCTAGCTTCCCTTCATAGGTATCTCTCAGCTTTTCGTTGGTAGTCGACCTCTTTTTTGAGTTGTTTTAGGCGATCTTGAAGTGCCTCCATGACTCCTGTGCTTGGCAAATTCTTGTCTTTGTTAGACTGAGAAGTATCGTCTGGTGTGACATCCGTGTTCTTATGCGGTGTTCTGTTCTCCAAATCAGAATTGTGGTCGTTGTTAAGGTTGTCCACCATGATGATGGGATGACTTTCAAGTCCCCGGCAACGACGCCAATGTTCCGAGGGTTACCTGAAATTGTAGGTCGATCTCGGATGAGATCTTTTGTGCTGGTCGGTGCTGATGTGTCCGACTTGTTGGACTTGTGGGTGATGCTGATCCTTTGTCACTGGAGGGTGGTGGTACCTGCAAGGGACTCCGATGCTTAAGTTAGCAAGGGTATTAAGCAGGTTTTTTTAGTAAAATCAGAGTATGAGTTATACCTGGGTGCTCCAGTGTATTTATAATAGTGTGGAGTGACCTTTCTGGAGATAAGAGAGTTATCTTATCTTATCTTTGAGCGAAGTCATCTTATCTTTAGGGGGAACCGTCCTTATCTTTCTACGCTTTGGCTGCCTTTAGATTTGGGCTGTGTTCCTTTGTCTGGGCCTTCTTGGGCCTCTGTAGTGATTTGGCCGACCTCTTTTAAGAGAAGAGGTCCGGTAGTTCTGACCTGAAGAGGTCGGTCGACTCAGCCCGGGTTAGACAGTTCAAACCAGGGTATGAACAGGAACCACCTTTATCTTTCTAGGCTTTGGCTGCCTTTAGATTGGGCTGTGTTCCTTCGTTTTGGCCTTTCTTGGGCCTTTGTAGCGATTTGGCTGAACTCTTTAAGGAAGAGGTCGATTGTACTGACTTGAAGAGGTCGGTTGCTTTGTCCTCGATCTCCCCAGGTCGGATAGCTTGACCCAGGGTATGAACATTTGGCTTTAAAATTCCCATTCCTCAAATCATTTCAGGCTCATAAGCCACTTTTACTCAAAGTAGGTTCCCTTTTCAAAACAAAGCCACCCTCGGCATCCTCTTTCCAAAACTTCCAAAATCATGGCAATTTAAAGATCTCTTCTAAAATATTCAAAATCATCCATCCAAAAATAGGATTTTGTAACAAAAGATTCTCCGCAGAGTCTTAAGTCTTTAGGGGAGAATAACATAATTCATTTCCTCAAATTTGTTTAAAAACTGTAGAACCTTAATTTTCTTGATTTGAATAAATAAAAATAAGAGTAGAATTTAAGCCAAACCAAGTCATGTAATTTGTTACTCTAACCACATTTTCAAAATCCTTTCTTTTACTTAAACTAAAACAAATTTCAATCCCATGCTAAAAATCTGAAACGTTTTCAACAGCTCGAAAATCACTTTCTAAACCCGAAATTTAAAAGATACTTTAAACTTTTCCCCAAAACGTCGTAAAAATAAGGTTTATCAATCAAGAATTCTTTCAAAACCACTGATATTCCTCCAATTGAACTCCTCAAGTTAATTTCAAAGACATAAACCCTTTTTACCTTTAAAACAGCTTAAGACACAAGCTGCTTCTAAATGTCTTGTACCTAAAGGTAAAAATACTTTTCTTACAAAACAAAGCTGAATCATAGTTCTCTTTTCAGTAATTCATTTCGAAACACAATTCTTCACCTTTGTAAATAGTTCAAATAAAATAGTACAAGTCTTAGACTCATAACTCTCCAAATAACATTTCGAATAGAATCTTGGATTTTTGCAGAAATTTCGGCAGCACCTTCCCTAAAGCATGGACTCTGCTACCCTTTCCGGGTCCTATCCAAACTGTTCCACAACCCTCTTTAAAGGGTTCAAAATCAAATCAGCTCAAAATCTAACTGAATCCAAAGGTGCATTTCCATTTTCATATTTCAAGAAAACCAAATCAAACTCAAATCAGTTTCCAACAGATTAAACTTGATTTCAAAGCTTTAAAGAAGCGACTTTAAAGAAACACTTCAAAACCGTCCGTTTTACAAAACCAAATAATAATTGAATCAACCAAGCATTCATATTCATCCAAGACAACCAACATTACATATGACTTATACAATTTCTCAAGGATACATTTTTACCTTATAATATCCATATATAATAATTCCAAAATATAAAATATGTTTTTCTAAAAAGGCCCCTACCTCAATATGCAAACCATAACCTAAATGCCTCGTAGAGTTCCTTTCGCCTCAACCCAAATCAACGGCAACCAAAACCTCAGCTCTGCTTGTTTTCTCAAAAGTAGAAACAGCTTCAAATGCCAGAAGCAAACTCGGATTCTATCTCCTAAAACCATTAACATCGCAAATATTTTATTACATGGAATAGAACACTAACGCAGGGCTTTCGAAATCGAAATACTTACTGAACTAGCGAAACAAAACAGTGGTGGGCTCTGAACTAGTTTGGCAGTGGCCCCGGCAGCCACCTCAAGCTGCAGCGGCGACCGGACTCCGGCGATGGTAACTGAAACCCACATACAGAGACGATAAAATTCCCAGAATCTTAAATGATTGAAAACCAAACTCGAAACCCTTACCAGCAAAGGATTTCAATGGCAGCAGCAGCAACCTCAGCTCCAAACTACTCGTAGCAACAACAACAGCTCTAACCGCGACATGCAATAACCCGAACTCAGCCCTACGTTATCAAAACCTCAGGATTTCTAGCCAATTATAAAAAAATAAAGATTTTCAAGGGTTCAAGAATTTAAACGCTTACCGTATGAGAAACAAGAATGGAGTAGCTCAAGACGGGCCCATCACATCTCTCTTCCTATCTGTAGGCTGCCTCCCTCCCGGCACGTCACAACGGAGAACTTGGCTTGACGGTGGCTGGGCAGCGGCTTGAACGGCACCCCAAAGCTGGCAGCAGTGGTGGCGCTAACCTAGCAGCAGCGGTAACATTAACCCAGCACCAGCACCTCCCCGTTGCACGTCCTCTTCCCTCCATCAACCAACGACGGCAAGGGGAGGCACGACAGCGCCTTCTCTATCTTAGTCTGGCTCGTGCTCGTCTCTCTTTCTCTGCCTTGGCTCCCTATGCAAACATTGTCTTGTCGCAAAACAGCAGCAGTGGCGTGGAGCTTCGATGGCAGTGACGCGGATGGCAACTCGCAGGGCTGACGACAACGACACGACGGCGGTGGTGAAGCCCGACGTGCTGGCACGGTCTCCTCCCTCCTCTTCTCTTCTTCTCCTTCGGACAAAAGTGCTTCGTGGGTGTGCGTGTTGTGTTTTTTATTCCCCTTTGTCTTCTTCTTTCTTGGGCGTGTGCTGCTGAAAGTAAGGAAGAGGAGGTTGGGGTATGGCAGCTGAGGGTTAGGGAGAAAGGGTAAGAGTGATGTGTGAAAATTAGGGTTAGGGTTAATATAGTAATTTTAAATAGAAATGGGAATAATATAGTATTTGAAATCCAAATTAAATCCACACTAATTATATATAGAAAATACTATTTGCCCATCAATTTCTCAAATTACTTTAAATTAAATGCTCAAATTCAAGATTTAGAGATAATACGATTAATTTTCTTTATTCATAAAAACTAAAATATTAAATTCTAAAATCTTAATCATTTAAATCAATAATTATAAAATTCTTATTATTTTACAATTACTAAACTTTATAATTTAAATATTGAAAAACTCAATAATTGTAAAATTGGATAAGGGTCTTAATTTATTTCAACTTCAATTAATCGAAACTGCTTTTAATTATTTATATATTAAAAAATTCTGAAATTAAAACTGTAAATAAATATATGATTTGAAATTTCTTCATGATAAGACTTTTCAAAAGTTCTGGGTCTTACATTCCACCCACCTTATAAAAATTTTCGTCCTCGAAAATTAAAGTAATACATAAGACAATACATAGTCTTAGTACTTTTAAATACATTTAGAAAAGTAAGAAATCTTAGCACATATATATAAAAGTTCAAATACCGGATAACCATAAGATTTAAATATAAGGGTAAGGTATGGTGTAAGGCAGAAGATACAATATAGACTCGATGCAAAAAGGTTATATGGTTTCAAGTCCTTACAAAAACTTGAAAGAACAAAAGAGGGTGCAAGTCAAGATAGGCGTTCCCAAAGCAAAGCTATAGTTAATGTGGCAAAAGGCTACAAAGGAGGCTGGTATTTAAACAACGGATATAACGTTCGCTCACAGATCTCGCAACCACTTCAAACCTTCAACTTTCCAACTCTGTCAATTACTCCACAACCCTAATAACCGGTTACAAGCCTAACATCCGCAAACTCTTCCGCGATAAACAAGACTTCCACAACTTCTCATAACGTTAGACACTTACTGCTTCGCCTTCCATATCTACAAACAGCATCTTAAAGAACAAACGCATCGCATCACTATACCTAAACCGCACCTGACATGAAAACAATTCTCGAGTTTATTCAGAAGGATACAAGACTTTGAAAAAGAAATATGGTCTCAAGACTTTACAAAAACTTGAAGTAACAAAATAGGGTGCAAATCAAGATAGGCGTTCACAAAGCAAAGTGGTAGTTAATGTGGTAAAAGGCTACAAAGCATGCTGGTATTTAAACAGCGGACATAACGTTCGCTCATAGATCTCGTACCCATTTTAGAACTTCAACTTCCCAACTCCATCAATCACTTTACGACTCCATAACTGGTCACAAGTCTAACAGCCGCAACTCTTTCACAAGGACCAAAAACTCCCACAACTTCTCATAATGTTGTACACTTACCACTTCACCTTCCATATCCACCTACCACGTCTTAAAGAACTAATGCATCACATTACCATGCCTAAAGGTCGCACGTGAGATCAAAACAATTCTCAAATTTATCCAGAAGAATACAAGAATTTGAAAAAGAAGGACAGGCAACAAGATAGTCTCCGCAAGAGTTTTGAAAGAACTGATGGAAGTATAAGTAAACAAGGATGTACAAGCGATGAAGTGTGCTGGGAAGAAAATCACCTTGGGCAACCTCAAGAATAACACTCGGATCAAAGAAATTCAACAGGAATATTAAGAAGAAAACAATGCAGCAGTTTGAAACAAAATTAAGCCGAGTCAAAGAAGTATAAGGTTTGCAAAAGAGAATGCCTAAAACCAAAAACAGAGCTTACAAGATTCAAGAGTAGGATTAAAAATACTGTCGAATGCATTGCTCATGAAGAGTGAAAAATTTTTCAAAAACAATTTCACGTTTCTAAAGAAAACGGTGCGCAACAAACACCTTGTAAAAGAATAACAAAAGTATAAATGTGGCATTACTTTAATATAATTTCATGTTGAAGTAGATTATGTAGAGTATTAAAACAAAATGAACACGGGTTCGGCTAAGAGCTAAAATATTTTCTCAAACATTTTAGAAAGATAGTTAGGTACACAACTTAACCAAAAGTAATTCACAAAACTCGGAAGAAAAATCAAATGCTTGTTCAAAAATTCTCAAAGTTTATATTCAAACAAGTGTGTATAAAAATTATAGCAAGGACGAAAGAGGAAGTTAAACTCTATTTAGAAAAGAAAATCCGAGGTAAAAATTTCCTTATAAGTTGGTAAAGGAAATAAATAGTGCATTACAAACAGACATGTTTCTACTAAATAAGGAAGCTTTTCAAAACTTCATTTAAAACAGCGCATGCCAACTTTAAAACAACTTTGTCAAAAATTGAAGCATGGTTTCAATTACAATCAAGCAACAGAAAAATTTGACTTACAATATCCTTAAAGAGGAATCAAAATGTCTTTAAAATGTTCGAAACGAAACTCCGAGAGTATACTTGAAATCACCACCTCACATGAACATTCAAGAAGATTAGGACGTACTAAAAGGGAATCAACTTATCAATAACAATTCATGAGAAAGAATCTTTGACTAAGAACTCTGGCAAAACAATGAGAGAACAACGATGCACGAAATTAAACAAATCAAGCTGACTCATATAAGGATGAGATTCACAAGAGAAGGGAAGCTGAGATTGATGGCAGTGCTCACAATCAAGCAACAGAAAAATTTGACTTACAATATCCTTAAAGAGGAATCAAAATGTCTTTAAAATGTTCGAAACGAAACTCTGAGAGTATACTTGAAATCACCACCTCACAAGAACATTCAAGAAGATTAGGACGTACTAAAAGGGAATCAACTTATCAATAACAATTCATGAGAAAGAATCTTTGACTAAGAACTCTGGCAAAACAATGAGAGAACAACGATGCACGAAATTAAACAAATCAAGCTGACTCATATAAGGATGAGATTCACAAGAGAAGGGAAGCTGAGATTGATGGCAGTGCTCACAAGAGGTAGAAGAATATTTAAAAACAGAATCAAGTATCACATTCATAGAGATGAAAAGCTTAAGAAAGAACGAGTCCGTTCATAAGAAGAAAGCTATGAGTTCAACATTTTCACAAGGACAACAATGGCTTACACAATGTAGTATGCTAAACCAAACTCAAATCAAAATAAATTAAGTGAAGTTTATCAAACGAAAATCAACCGAGATGAAAGCGAAAGATCCTTTCTTTCTAGAATTTTGAAAAATACCTAAATCAATAATCAAATAAAGATATGCATTGGAGATGTAGTAAAATTATTAGAAAGTCAAATTCTATTTAATGTACATGTAGTTCCGTAAACCAGTAAAAGTACAGGCGAGGTATTAGAAATAAATAGTTGCTAAACTGTATAAGGAATTTTCAAAGTTTTATATAGATAGGTGTATATCGAATCAACAGCAATTTTATAAGAATTTAAAAATTGGTTGTAATTACTGTCAAGTAAGAGACAAACTGAATCATAATTTCTTTAAGAATAAACTCGGAATAAGATCTAAAAAGGCACAGCGTATTAAGACAAGTTCAAGGCTATATCAAAGAATACATGAATCAAGAAGAGGAATTTAAACAGAGAAAGATAGATACGACAAGGATTTCAAACAAGCATATGCAATTAAGATCAAACAAGAATGCATATGAATAGAGGAATATGGTTGAAAAATCAAACTACTTTTCAAAAGGATTAGCAAACAAGAACTTCAAGTTAGGCTATGAAAGAACAAGTCGACTCGAACAAAATTCAAGACACATAACTGAATAACCTCAAGAAGTAGTTTCTAACGTTCCCAAAACCCGCGATTCACTTTATCCAAAACTCGTATATCATCTATGATAGCCGATTAGTGCTTTCATATACATAATTCACTAGTATTAAGTCGGCCAAACTTAATATCAAGAATTATGCAATGCAAGGCTAATGGCATTAATCAATAGACCGTCATGTGCATAAAGCTCTAGTTCTTGTTATCTGAACAAAACCTATTACATGACAAACTCTCAGAGTATGCAATTGAAGCATAGTCGGTCCATTCCTTAGGCTCTACAGGAAAGACCGCTCTGATACCATAATGTAACACCCTAACTATCAAAATGTCACGCTTCCGGCTACGCCACTCTGATAGCTCGGGTATCACGATGACTCTTATAATATTTAATACTAAAATATGAGCCTATTTAAAATTCAAACCAAATTTTTCAAAAACATACATTCACACTTA
>NC_029791.2:43517642-43521003 GCF_000816755.2 Arachis ipaensis | reverse complement strand
GCGAGGGAAACATAAATACTAAAACAAAATAGAAATATCGTCTAACAGAAAAGAAATAAGCTCTTCTGAACTTCGTCATCTGTAACCTGAAAAAGAAAAGACCTATAGGGGAGTGAGAACATCATCCTCGAAAGGGTTCTCACTATAGGGTTGCAGAATTACTATAATAGGATACGCGAGATAAAATCTTTACAGTGATTAATAACCGCCTTATGCATCTTTTCAAAAGCAAATGTTTACTATAAAAAAAATATCTGAAATCTTTTCTGAAATAGGAAACTGTTCATTTCTCAAAAATTCAAATGCCTTTCAAGAGGTTTGTCTATGCTGAACTAGATTAGTTTTCACACTTTGCTAAACCAGAAACATCAACCAAACATGGCCTTCGGCCCATCTCATGATCAACCACGGCCCTAGGCCCAAACAATCCAAACAATAACTAGTCACCACAGTCCAACAGAATCCCAGTTGCACACACAAGTAGGAAAGTTCAAGCACAAACAAATAATTACTTCAAGTAGAACAATTAGCAGTTAACCACAATTAATCACAAAGACAAACCAAGTACAATATGCACACCCAAACAATGTCACATAGATGCATATGATGAATGCCTGCCCTAGTAGCTGATGAGTCTCATCTGTCGGTTATAAAGCCAACCCGACAAGTTCTGATAGCTAACCATTGGACTGTCCCTTTGTCATGCATCCCCAACTCGAGTTATTCACAATCATAATCATAATTCACATCCAACATCCTCACTGGTGTATATTCACGGGGGCGAGCTCATCCAGAACTTTCACAGTGTCCGACCACACTTACGACATATGGTCAGCAGAGTATCGAGTCTCCACCTAAAGCACGTGGTGGCTAGCCACTGCTTTCACCCATGAAAACTTGTATCTCAGATAAGTGAAGTACAACAATCACAATATCAATAAACTCAGCATATATACATTTTTTCTCAGCCATAAATCAACATTTATCTCAGTTGTCTGGCTTAAATTCATGATTCATAGTCAGCCATCCGGCTCATAACATATTCTGCAATCAGCCATAAATCATTATCATACATAGCCATTCCGGCTCATAACATAATAGCACTTCCACCATCCAACATCTTCAAACTCATAAAATCATCATTCAAGCCATATATCACTTTTTCTCAATTCACTTCACTTTGAAATCAAAAAATCAATTCTTTTCAGCCTTGGCTTTAAAATTCCCATTCCTCAAATCATTTCAGGCTCATAAGCCACTTTTACTCAAAGTAGGTTCCGTTTTCAAAACAAAGCAACCCTCAGCATCCTCTTTTCAAAACTTCCAAAACCATGGCAATTTAAAGATCTCTTCTGAAATATTCAAAATCATCCATCCAAAAATAGAATTTTGTAACAAAAGATCCTTGGCAGAGTATCAAGTCTTTAGGGGAGAATAACATAATTCATTTCCTCAAATTCGTTTAAAATCTGTAGAACCTTAATTTTCTTGATTTGAACAAATAAAAATAAGAACAGAATTTAAGCCAAACCAAGTCGTGTAATTAGTTATTCCAATCACATTTTCAAAATCCTTTCTTTTACTTAAACTAAAACAAATTTCAATCCCATGCTAAAAATCTGAAACGTTTCCAATGGCTCGGAAATCACTTTAGTTTTTCTAAACCCGAACTTTAAAGGATACTTTAAACTTTTCCCCAAAACATCGTAAAAATAAGGTTTATCAATCAAGATTCAAATTCTTTCAAAACCACTGAAATTCCTCCAATTGAACTCCTCAAGTTAATTTTAAAGACATAAATCCTTTTTACCTTTAAAACAGCTTAAGACACAAGCTCCATCTAAATGTCTTGCACCCAAAGGTAAAAATACTTTTCTTAAGAAACAAAGCTGAATCATAGTTCTCTTTTCAATAATTCATTTCGAAACACAATTCTTCACCTTTGTAAATAGTTCAAATAAAATAGTACAAGTCTTAGACTCATAACTCTCCAAATAACATTTCGAATAGAATCTTGGATTTCTGCAGAAATTTTGGCAGCACCTCCCCTAAAACATGGACTCTGCCACCCTTTTCGGGTCCTATCCAAACCGTTCCACAACCCTCTTTAAAGGGTTCAAAACCAAATCAGCTCAAAATCCAACTAAATCCAAAGGTGCATTTCCGGCTTCATATTTCTAGAAAACCAAATCAAACTGAAAACAATTTCCAACGGATTAAACTTGATTTCAAAGCTTTAAAGAAGCGACTTTAAAGAAACACTTCAAAACCGTCCGTTTTACAAAACCAAATAATAATTGAATCAACCAAGCATTCATATTCATCCAAGACAACCAACATTCATAAGACTTATACAATCACTCAAGGATACATTTTCACCATATAATATCCGTATATAATAATTCCAAATTATAAAATATATTTTTCTAAAAAGGTCCCTACCTCGATACACAAACCATAACCCAAACGCCTTGCAGAATTCCTTTCACTTCAACTCGAATCGACGGCAACCAAAACCTCAGCTCCGCTTGCTTTCTCAAAAGCAGAAACAGCTTCAAACGCCATAAGCAAACTCGGATTCTAGCTCCTAAAACTATTAACATGGCAAATACTTTATTACACAGAACAGAACACTAATGCAGGGCTTTCGAAACCAAAATACTTACTGAACTAGAGAAACGAAACAGCGGTGGGCTTTGAACTAGTTTGGCAGTGTCCCCGACAGCCACCTCAAGCGGCAACGACGACCGGACTCCGGCGATGGTGACTGAAACCCTCATACAAAGATGATAAAGTTCCCGAAATCTTAAATGAATGAAAACCAAACTCGAAACCCTTACCAGCAAATGATCTCAGTGGCGGCAGCGGTAACCTCAGCTCCAAACTACTTGTAGCAACAACAACAGCTCCAACTGCGACATGCAATAACCCGAACTCAGCCCTAGGTTATCAAAACCTCAGGATTTCTATCCAAATATAACTAAATACAGATTTTCAAGGGTTCCGGAATGTAAACACATACCGCATGAGAAACAAGAACGGAGTAGCTCAGGACAAGCCCATCGCATTTCTCTTCCTATCTGCAGGCTGCCTCCCTCCCAGTACGTCACAACGGCGACGGCCGACATGGCTTGACGGTGGCTGGGCAGCAGCTTGAACGGCACCCCAGAGCTGGCAGCAGTGGCGACGCTAACCCAGCAGCAGTGATGACATTAACCCATCACCAGCACCTCCCCTTCGCACGTCCTCTTCCATCCATCAACCGACGACGGAAACGGGAGGCACGGCGGTGCCTTCTCCCTCCCGGTCTGGCTCGCGCTCGTCTCTCTCTCTCCCCTGGCTCCCTCCGCAAACATTCTCT
>NC_029791.2:43487388-43517637 GCF_000816755.2 Arachis ipaensis | reverse complement strand
GAAGCAATGGCGGTGGAGAAGCCCGACGTGCCGGCACGGTCTCCTCCCTGCTCTTCTCTTCTTCTCCTTCGGACAAAAGTGCTTCGTGGGTGTGTGTGATGTGTTTCTGATTCCCCTTTGTCTTCTTCTTTCTTGGGGGTGTGCTGTGATGAGCAGATAATTTATATGCTTTTTGGCATTATTTTTACATAGTTTTTAGTATGATTTAGTTAGATTTTAGTATATTTTAATTAGTTTTTAATACAAATTCACATTTCTGGACTTTACTATGAGTTTGTGTGTTTTTCTGTGATTTCAAGTATTTTCTGGCTGAAATTGAGGGACTTGAGCAAAAATCAGATTCAGAGGTTGAAGAAGGACTGCAGATGCTGCTGGATTCTGACCTCCCTGCACACAAAGTAAATTTTCTGGAGCTACAGAACTCTAAATAGCGCGTTTTCAATTGCATTGGAAAGTAGACATCCAGGGCTTTCCAGAAATATATGATAGTCCATACTTTGCCCGAGTTTAGACGACGCAAACTGAACGCCAGTTCCATGTTGCATTCTGGAGTTAAATGCCAGAAACAGGTTGCAAAGTGGAGTTAAACACCAGAAACAGGTTACAAACTGGCGTTCAACTCCAAGAGAAGCCTCTACATGTGTAAAGCTCAATGCTCAGCCTAAGCACACACCAAGTGGGCCCCAGAAGTGGATTTCTGCATCATTTGCTCATTTCTGTAAACCCTAGTAACTAGTCTGATATAAATAGGACCTTTTACTATTGTATTAGACATCTTTGATCATTTTTATGATATCTTAGACCTTTATGAGGGCTGGCCACTCGGCCATGCCTGGACCTTGTTCTTATGTATTTTCAACGGTAGAGTTTCTACACATCATAGATTAAGGTGTGGAGCTCTGCTGCTCCTCATGAATTAATACAAAGTACTATTGTTTTTCTTTTCAATGCAAGCTTATTCCGATTCTAAGATATTCATTCGCACTTCAATATGAATGTGATGATCATGACAGTCATCATCATTCCCAACCTATGAACGCGTGCCTGACAACCACTTCCATTCTACCTTAGATTGAATGAATATCTATGGGATTCTTTAATCAGAGTCTTCGTGGTATAAGTTAGAATCCATGGACGGCCATTCTTGAGATCCGGAAAGTCTAAACCTTGTCTGTGGTATTCCGAGTAGGATCTGGGAAGGGATGGCTGCGACGAGCTTCAAACTCGCGAGTGCTGGGCATAGTGACAGATGCAAAAGGATCAATGGATCCTATTCCAGTATGATCGAGAACCGACACAGATGATTAGCCATGCAGTGACAGCGCATTGGACCATTTTCACTGAGAGGACAGGATGCAACCATTGACAACGGTGATGCCTAACGTACATCTTACCATAGAAAGGAGTATGAATGATTGGATGAAGACAATAGGAAAGCAGAGGTTCAGGAGGAACAAACATCTTTATATGCTTATCTGAAACTCTCACCAATGAATTACATAAGTATCTCTATCTTTAATTTACGTTTTATTTATATTTTAATTATATTTTAATTATCAAATATCCATTACCATATGAATCTGGCTAACTGAGATTTGCAAGATGATCATAGCTTGCTTCAAGCCGACAATCTCCGTGGGATCGACCCTTACTCACGTAAGGTTTATTACTTGGACGACCCAGTACACTTGCTGGTTAGTTGTGCAAAGTTGTGACAAAGAACTAAGATTATGAACGTGCGTATTAAGTTTTTAGCACCGTTACCAAGGAATGAACCGTCACGATTTCTGCGCACCAAGTTTTTGGCGCCGTTGCCGGGGATTCTTCGAGTTTGGACAACTGACGGTTCATCTTGTTGCTCAGATTAGGTAATTTTATTTTATTTTTAAGCTTTTTTTTTCTTATTTTCGAAAATAATACAAAAAAAAATATTTTCTTTTTCATTTTTTCCTAAAATAATTTTCGGAAAAAAAAACCAAAAAAAAAATCTTATAAAATCATAAAAACCAAAAATTTTATGTTTCTTGTTTGAGTCTTGAGTCAAATTTTAAGTTTGGTGTCAATTGCATGTTTTTAAAATTTGTGCATTTTTCGAAAACTCATGCATGTGTTCTTCATGATCTTCAAGTTGTTCTTGATAAGTCTTCTTGTTTGATCTATAAAATTTCTTGTTTTGTGTCTTTTCTTGTTTTTCATATGCATTCTTGAATTATTAGTGTCTAAAGAATAAAAATTTTTAAGTTTGGTGTCTTGCATGTTTTTTTTTTCTAAAAAAAAATTTCAAAAATAAGTCTTGATGTTCATCTTGATCTTCAAAGTGTTCTTGGTGTTCATCTTGACATTCATAGTGTTCTTGCATGCATCATTTGTTTTGATCCAAAAATTTTCATGCATTAAGTCTTTTTATTATTTTTCTCTCTCATCATTAAAATTCAAAAATAAAAAAAATATCTTTCCCTTTTTCTCTCATAAATTTTCAAAAATTTGATTTTATTTAGTAAAAAAGTTTTAAAAATCTAGTTGTTTCTTATGAGTCAAGTCAAATTTTCAATTTAAAAATTCTATCTTTTCCAAATCTTTTTCAAAAATCAAATCTTTTTCATTTTTTACATAATTTTCGAAATTTCTTTTTTTAAAAATTGATTTTCAAAATCTTTTTCTCATTCTTAGTTCATATTTTCGAAAATCTCACAACATTTAATGTTTTAATTCAAAATTTTTTAAGTTGTTACTTGCCTAGTAAGAAAGGTTCAATCTTTAAATTTTAAAAATCATATCTTTTTGTTTCTTGTTAGTCAAGTAATCAACTTTAATTTTTAAAATCAAATCTTTTTAAAGTTATTTTTCAAAATAAGTTTCAATCACATCTTTTTCAAAATTAATTTCAAAATCTTTTCTAACTTATTTTCTAGCTTCTTATCTTTTCAAAATTGATTTTCAAATCTTTTTCAATTAATCTTATCTTTTTGTTTGATTCATATCTTTTTCAAAACTACCTAACTAACTCTCTCTTTCTAATTTTCGAAAATCCCTTCCCTCTTTTTCAAAATTCCTTTTTTATTAACTAATTGTTTTAATTTTTACTTTGATTTAATTTTATTTTCCTTTCTTAATTTTCGAATTTTAACTTTAATTTTTAAATTAAAAACAAAAATATTTTTCTTTTCTTTTCAATTATTTTCGAAAATTCTCTCCCCCTCATCTCTTTCTAATTATTTTATCTATCTACTAACACTTCTCTTCTTCTTAAAAATTCGAACCCTCTCCCTCTTCCTGTGTTCGAATTCTTTTTCTTCTCTTCTACTCACATAAAGGAACCTCTCTACTGTGGCAAAGAGGATCCCTATTATTTTCTGTTCCCTTCTTTTTCATATGAGCAGGAGCAAGGATAAGAACATTCTTGTTGAAGCTGATCCGAAACTTGAAAGGACTCTGAAGAGGAAGCTAAGAGAAGCTAAAACACAACATTCTGAAGAGGACTTTACTGAAATTTTCAAAAAAAGAAGTAGAGATGGCCGAAAATAATAACAATGCAAGGAAGATGCTTGGTGACTTTACTGCACCAAATTCTAACTTACATGGAAGAAGCATCTCAATCCCTACCATTGGAGCAAACAATTTTGAGCTAAAGCCTCAATTAGTTTCTCTGATGCAACAGAATTGCAAGTTTCATGGACTTCCATTAGAAGATCCTTTTCAGTTCTTAACTAAATTCTTGCAGATCTGTGATACTGTTAAGACCAATAAGGTTGACTCCGAGGTCTACAGGTTCATGCTTTTCCCATTTGCTAGACAGAGCTAGAATATGGTTGGAATCTCAACCTAAAGATAGCCTGAACTCTTGGGATAAGCTGGTCACGGCTTTCTTAGCCAAGTTCTTTCCTCCTCAAAAGCTTAGTAAGCTTAGAGTGGATGTTCAAACCTTCAAACAGAAAGAAGGTGAATCCCTCTATGAAGCTTGGGAGAGATACAAGGAACTGACCAAAAAGTGTCTTTTGACATGCTTTCAGAATGGACCATCCTGGATATATTCTATGATGGTCTGTCTGAATTATCTAAGATGTCATTGGACCATTCTGCAGGTAGATCCATTCACCTAAAGAAAACGCCTGCAGAAGCTCAAGAACTCATTGACATGGTTGCAAATAACCAGTTCATGTACACTTCTGAAAAGAATCCTATGAATAATGGGACGCCTATGAGGAAGGGAGTTCTTGAAATTGATACTCTGAATGTCATATTGGCTCAGAACAAAATATTGACTCAGCATGTCAATATGATTTCTCAGAGTCTGAATGGATTGAAGGAATCATCTAACAGTACTATAGAGGCATCTTCTGAAGAAGAAGCTTATGATCCTGAGAACCCTGCAATAGCAGAGGTGAATTACATGGGTGAACCCTATGGAAACACCTATAATCCCTCATGGAGAAATCATCCAAATTTCTCATGGAAGGATCAATAAAAGCCTCAGCAAGGCTTTAATAATGGTGGAAGAAACAGGTTTAGCAATAGTAAACCTTTTCCATCATCCACTCAGCAACAGACAGAGAATTCTGAGCAGAACCCATCTAGCTTAGCAAATATAGTCTCTGATCTATCTAAGGCCACTGTGAGTTTCATGAATGAAACAAGGTCCTCCATTAGAAATTTGGAGGCACAAGTGGGCCAGCTGAGTAAAAGAGTCACTGAAACCCCTCCTAGTACTCTCCCAAGCAATACAGAAGAGAATCCAAAGAGAGAGTGCAAGGCCATTGATTTAACCATCATGGCCGAACCTATAAGGGAGGGAGAGGACGTGAATCCTGGTGAGGAAGACCTCCTGGGACGTTCAGTGACCAATAAGGAGTTTTCTTTTGAGGAACCAAAGGAATCTGAGGCTCATCTAGAGACCATAGAGATTCCATTGAACCTCCTTCTGCCCTTCATGAGCTCTGATGAGTATTCTTCTTCTGAAGAGAATGAAGACGTCACTGAAGAGCAAGTTGCTAAGTATCTTGGTGCAATCATGAAGCTGAATGCCAAATTATTTGGTAATGAGACTTGGGAAGATGAACCTCCCTTGCTCACCAATGAACTGAATACATTAGATAGGCAGAAATTACCTCAAAAGAAACAGGATCCTGGTAAATTCCTAATTCCCTGTGACATAGGCACCATGACCTTTGAGAAAGCTCTGTGTGACTTAGGGTCAGGAATAAACTTAATGCCACTCTTTGTAATGAAGAAACTTGGGATCCTTGAGGTGCAAGCTGCCAGAATCTCATTAGAGATGGCAGAGAACTCCAGAAAATAGGCTTATAGACAAGTAGAGGACGAGTTAGTAAAGGTTGAAGGCCTTTACATCCCTACTGATTTCATAATCCTAGACACTGGGAAGGAAGAGGATGAATCCATCATCCTTGGAAGACCCTTCCTAGCCACAGCAAGAGTTGTGATTGATGTGGACAGAGGAGAATTGGTCCTTCAACTGAATGAGGACAACCTTGTGTTTAAGACTCAAGGATCTCCTTCTGTAACCATGGAGAGGAAGCATGAAAAGCTTCTCTCACTGCAGAGTCAACCAAAGCCCCCACAATCAAACCCTAATTTTGGTGTTGGGAGGCCACAACCAAACTCTAAGTTTGGTGTTGAACCCCCACAGTCAAACTCTAAGTTTGGTGTTGGGAGGTCCCAACAATGCTCTGAACATCTGTGAGGCTCCATGAGAGCTCACTGTCAAGCTATTGACGTTAAAGAAGCGCTTATTAGGAGGCAACCCAATGTTATTTAATTATATCTATTTTATTTTCCTTTTGTTATTTCGTGTTTTATTAGGTTGAGGATCATGTGAAGTCACAAAAACTACTGAAAAATCAAAAACAGAATGAAAAATAGCATTGAAAATAGTACACCCTGGAGGAGAGCACTCTGGCATTTAAATGCCAGAAACAAGCATCTGTCTGGCATTTAATGCCAGAAACAGGAACCAAGTTGGCGTTTAACGCCAGAAACAAGCATCTGCCTGGCGTTAAACGCCAGAAACAGGCTACATTTGGGTGTTTAACGCCAGAAACAGGCAGCAATCTGGCGTTAAACGCCAGGATTGCACAGCAAGGGTGTTTTACACGCCTAATTGGAGCAGGGATGTTAAGTTTTGACCCCACTTGATCTGTGGACCCCACAGGATCCCCTCAGGATTTGTAGACCCCACAGGATCCCCACATCTTCTTCTCTCCTCTTCACACATTTTCATAACTCTCTTCCCCAAATACCCTTCACCAATCAGCTCAATCCCTCTTCCCCATCACCTCTTCACCACTCACATCCATCCTCTCTTCCCCATAAACCCCACCTACCTCCAAAATTCAAACTCTTTTCCCTCCCAACCCCAACCCTAATGGCCGAACCCTAAATCCTATCCCACCCCTATATAAACCCCTCTTTCCTTCTTTACTTTCACACAACACAACCCTCTCTTCTTACCCTTGGCCGAATACACCTTCTCCCTCCATCTCCTCCATTCTTTTTCTTCTTCTCCTTCTTTCTTTCTTCTTTTGCTCGCGGATGAGAAAATATTTTAAGTTTGGTGTGGTAAAAGCATAGCTTTTTATTTTTCCATAACCATTTATGGCACCTAAGGCCAGAGAAACCTCTAGAAAGAGGAAAGGGAAGGCAATTGCTTCCACCTCTGAGTCATGGGAGATGGAGAGATTCATCTCAAAGGTCCATCAAGACCACTTCTATGAAGTTGTGGCTAAGAAGAAAGTGATCCCTGAGGTTCCTTTCAAGCTCAAAAATAATGAGTATCCGGAGATCCGACATGAGATCCGAAGAAGAGGTTGGGAAGTTCTCACCAACCCCATTCAACAAGTCGGGATCTTAATGGTCCAAGAGTTCTATACAAACACATGGATCACTAGGAACCATGATCAAAGTGTAAACCCGAATCCAAAGCATTGGCTCACCATGGTTCAGGGGAAATACTTAGACTTCTGTCCGGAAAATGTAAGGCTGACGTTCAACTTGCCAATGATGGAAGAGAACGCACGCCCCTACACAAGAAGGGTCAACTTTGATCAAAGGTTGGACCAAGTGCTCATAGACATATGTGAGGAAGGAGCTCAATGGAAAATTGACTCAAGAGGCAAGCCGGTTCAATTAAGAAGGCATGACCTCAAACCAATGGCTAGGGGATGGCTAGAGTTCATTCAACGCTCAATCATTCCTACTAGTAACCGGTCTGAAGTTACTATAGACCGGGCCATCATGATCCATAGTATCATGATTGGAGAGGAGGTGGAAGTTCATGAGATTATACCTCAAGAAATTTACAAGGTGGCTGACAAGTCCTCCACTTGGGCAAGGTTAGCCTTTCCTCACCTCATATGCCACCTCTGCAATTCGGCTGGAATTGACATAGAGGGAGACATCCTCATTGAAGAGGACAAGCCCATCACTAAGAAAAGGATGGAGCAAATAAGAGATCATGGACCTCAACAAGAGCATGAGGAAATTCTCCACCATAAAATCCCTGAGATGCCTCAAGGGATGCACCTTCCTCCACAAAACTATTGGGAGCAAATCAACACCTCCCTAGGAGAATTAAGTTCCAACATGGGACAACTAAGGGTAGAGCATCAAGAGCACTCCATCATCCTTCATGAGATTAGAGAAGATCAAAGAGCTATGAGGGAGGAGCAACAAAGGCAAGGAAAAGACATAAAGGAGCTCAAAAGCACCACTAGTGCTTCAAGAAGAGGAAGACGCCACCCTCACTAAGGTGGACTCATTCCTTAATCTCCTTGTCTATTTATTTTACTATTTTTCATTTATTATGCTTTATGTTTATTTATGTTTGTGTCTTATTACATGATCACTAGTGTTTAAGTGTCTATGTCTTAAAGCTATGAATGTCCTATGAATCCATCACCTTTCTTAAATGAAAAATGCTTTAGTTACAAAAGAACAAGAAGTATAGGGTTTCGAATTCATCCTTAAAACTAGTTTAATTATTTTGATGTGGTGACAATACTTTTTATTTTCTGAATGAATGATTGAACAGTGCATATATCTTTTGAAATTGTTGTTTATGAATGTTCAATATGTTGGCACTTGAAAGAATGATGAAAAAGGAGACATGTTATTTGATAATCTGAAAAATCAAAAAAATGATTCTTGAAGCAAGAAAAAGCAGTGAATACAAAAGCTTGCAAAAAAAAAAAAAGAAAGTAAAGAAAATGGCAAAAAAAAAAAGAAAAAGAAAAAGAAAAATCAAGCAGAAAAAGCCAATAGCCCTTAAAACCAAAAGGCAAGGGTAAAAAGGATCTAAGGCTTTGAGCATCAGTGGATAGGAGGGCCTAAAGGAATAAAATTCTGGCCTAAGCGGCTAAACCAAGCTGTCCCTAACCATGTGCTTGTGGCGTGAAGGTGTCAAGTGAAAACTTGAGACTGAGCGGTTAAAGTCGAGGTCCAAAGCAAAAAGAAGAATGTGCTTAAGAACCCTGGACACCTCTAATTGGGGACTCTAGCAAAGCTGAGTCACAATCTGAAAAGGTTCACCCAGTTATGTGTCTGTGGCATTTATGTATCCGGTGGTAATACTGGAAAACAAAGTGCTTAGGGCCACGGCCAAGACTCATAAAGTAGCTGTGTTCAAGAATCAACACACTGAACTAGGAGAATCAATAATACTATCTGAATTCTAAGTTCCTATAGATGCCAATCATTCTGAACTTCAATGGATAAAGTGAGATGCCAAAACTATTCAAGAGGCAAAAAGCTACTAGTCCCGCTCATCTGATTGGAGCTAAGTTTCATTAATATTTTGGAATTCATAGTATATTCTCTTCTTTTTATCCTATTTGATTTTCAGTTGCTTGGGGACAAGCAACAATTTAAGTTTAGTGTTGTGATGAGCGGATAATTTATACGCTTTTTGGCATTATTTTTACATAGTTTTTAGTATGATTTAGTTAGTTTTTAGTATATTTTTATTAGTTTTTAATACAAATTCGCATTTCTGGACTTTACTATGAGTTTGTGTATTTTTCTGTGATTTCAGGTATTTTCTGGCTGAAATTGAGGGACTCGAGCAAAAATCAGATTCAGAGGTTGAAGAAGGACTGCAGATGCTGCTAGATTCTGACCTCCCTGCACTCAAAGTGGATTTTCTGGAGCTACAGAACTCCAAATGGCGCACTCTTAATTGCGTTGGAAAGTAGACATCCAGGACTTTTTAGCCATATATAATAGTCCATACTTTGCCCGAGTTTAGACGATGCAAACTGGCATTCAACGCCAGTTCCATGTTGCATTCTAGAGTTAAACGCCAGAAACAGGTTGCAAAGTGGAGTTAAACACCAGAAACATGTTACAAACTGGTGTTCAACTTCAAGAGAAGCCTCTACACGTGTAAAGCTCAATGCTCAGCCCAAGCACACACCAAGTGGGCCCCAGAAGTGAATTTCTGCATCATTTACTCATTTCTGTAAACCATAGTAACTAGTCTGATATAAATAGGACCTTTTACTATTGTATTAGACATCTTTGATGAGTTTTATGCTATCTTAGACCTTTATGAGGGCCGGCCACTCGGCCATGCCTGGACCTTGTTCTTATGTATTTTCAACGGTAGAGTTTCTACACACCATAGATTAAGGTGTGGAGCTCTGCTGCTCCTCATGAATAAATACAAAGTACTATTGTTTTTCTATTCAATGCAAGCTTATTCCGATTCTAAGATATTCATTCGCACTTCAATATAAATGTGATGATCGTGACAGTCATCATCATTCCCAACCTATGAACGCGTGCTTGACAACCACTTCCATTCTACCTTAGATTGAATGAATATCTTTGGGATTCCTTAATCAGAGTCTTCGTGGTATAAGTTAGAATCCATGGACGACCATTCTTGAGATCCGGAAAGTCTAAACCTTGTCTGTGGTATTCCGAGTAGGATCTGGGAAGGGATGGCTGCGACGAGCTTCAAACTCGCGAGTGCTGGGCGTAGTGACAGACGCAAAAGGATCAATGGATCCTATTCCAGTATGATCGAGAACCGACAGATGATTAGCCATGCAGTGACAGCACATTGGACTATTTTCACTGAGAGGACAGGATGTAGCCATTGACAACAGTGACGCCTATTGTACAGCTTGCCATAGAAAGGAGTATGAATGATTGGATGAAGACAATAGGAAAGCAGAGGTTCAGGAGGAACAAGCATCTTCATACGCTTATCTGAAACTCTCACCAATGAATTACATAAGTATCTCTATCTTTAATTTATGTTTTATTTATATTTTAATTATCAAATATCCATTACCATATGAATCTTCCTGACTAAGATTTGCAAGATGACCATAGCTTGCTTCAAGCCGACAATCTCCGTGGGATCGACCCTTACTAACGTAAGGTTTATTACTTGGACGACCCAGTGCATTTGCTGGTTAGTTGTGTGAAGTTGTGACAAAGAACTAAGATTATGAACGTGCGTATTAAGTTTTTAGCGCCGTTACCAAGGAATAAACCGTCACGATTTCTGTACACCATGCTGCTAAAAGTAAGGGAGATGGAGTTGGGGTGTGGCGGTTGAGGGTTAGGGAGAAAGGGTAAGAGTTTTATGTGAAAATTAGGGTTGGGTTAGTTTAGTAATTTCAAATAGAAATGAGAATAATATAGTATTTGAAACCCAAATTAAATACACACTAATTATATACAGAAAATAATATTTGCTCATCGATTTCACAAATTACTTTCAATTAAATGCTCAAATTCAAGATTTAGAGATAATACAATTAATTTTTTTATTCATAAAAACTGAAGTATTAAATTCCAAAATCTTAATCATTTAAATCAATAATTATAAAATTCTTATTATTTTACAATTACTTAACTTTATAATTTAAATATAGAAAAAATCAATAATTGTAGAATTGGATAAGGGTCTTAATTTATTTCAACTTTAATTAATCGAAACTGCTTTTAATTATTTATATATAAAGTAATTTCTGAAATTAAGACTGTAAATAAATATATGATTTAAAATTTGTTCATAATAATATTTTTCAAAAGTGCTGGCTCTTACAATAAGATATCCATCACAAGGTGTCACTACTAGATCTTCTTCAAGAAGAAGGATGGTGAAAAATAATTTGGCACTAAAATTGAGCCCAAAAATACGAATGAAGCACTTTGAGTTGGGTTATATTTGAATTTGAAATTGGGTTAGGAATGGATGGGGAGGAAAAGATGATGATGATGATGATGATGTAATTTAGGGGGTAAAATTGAAAAAAATAAATTAACTAAGGGTTGACTATTAAAAAGTTGACGGCAAGAACAAAATTGAAATCTACCTATTTATTTATGGGGCATACTACGGTACAGATGCTAGATACAAATATTCTTTTTAGTGCTTTTGTTTAAGGACACGTGCCTCTGCTCTTTCCTATAGCGATCAGAGTTTGTGATAATGGCTTATGAAAAAACTGGCTTGGCTGAAAGCCTGAAACATACACCGTAACATGATTTACATTTTCTTTTTGGACGGTGTGATTTACCGTTTACATGTTGGGATGCCATGGAAGAGGAACTGCAGTAGTTTGAGAAAAATAATGTATGGACACTTGTGCTTGATTCAAAAGGAAAAAAAGTGACGGGAACTATGTGGATATTTAGGAATAAGTTAGGGGAAGATGGAAGCATAGCTAGGAATAAGGGAAGACTAGTAGCTCAAGGATACGACCAAGAAGAAGGAATAAACTTTGATGAATCCTTTGCAGTAGTAGCTCGAATGGAAACAATCAGACTTCTCCTTGCATATGCTACTCATTGTGGTTTAAAGCTTTTTCAAGTGGATGTGAAATATGCATTTTTAAATAGAATAATAGATAGAGAAGTATATGTGGTCTAGCCTCCCAGACTCAAAAATAAAAATTTTCCAAACCATGTTTTTAAATTTTTAAAAGTTCTTTATAGTTTAAGACAAGCTCCTAGAGCTTGGTATGAAAGACTTAGTTCTTTTCTTTTGAAAAATAATTTTCAAACAGGTACTGATGAACGAGTTTTTGTGTGGTCTAGAATTTTACAATAAACTCTCATTGCAAGTATAGTTTCTAAACCTGCAATAATTCTTTCATACAAAAGTTTGGTTGTCACAAGTAACAAACCCCTAAAAGTAATAACCGAAGTATTCAAACCTTGGGTCATCTCTCAAAGGAATTGCAGGGAAGTGTTCTTATAATTGGTTATGAGTTATATATTTTTGGGGTTTTGGATTAAGAAACAAGGAAAGTAAATTGCAAGAAATTCAAATAATAAAACGGTCTTGACAAGGTTTGGTGGTGAAGGATCTCTATCCTTATCACTAACCACAACATGAGAATTGGCAAGGATCAATCCCATTAAATCATCCTCTAACTTAGTAAAGAAAAGTCAAATGAGCTATATCAATCCAAGTCCATAAGTCCTAGCTATCCACTAATTCTATTAGTGAGAACTAGAGTCAATGGCTACCAATCATCAATTACTTTGACATTAGTGACTCAAGAGTTCCTAAGTTACAATCCCAAGCCAAGAGCATAAAAATCTACTCTAGCATCCTTCCAAGCATTTCATCAAACACTTGGTAGGCACAAAATAAAAGCATAGAAAATTAATAAGAGAATATTAAATCTAAACAACCAATTGCCACATCAATGAAAGCAAATGAAGGAAAGGGCATTAAACATAAAATACCTCAACTTGCATTAATAAGAAAATTGAATCTAACATGGGGATTCATAAACCAAATTGGGGAAATAAATAACTTAACAAGAGAAATAAATAAACCAAGGTACTAGAACAATTAAAGTAGAAGAAATCTAGATTGAAGCAAGGTAGAATACTGAATTGGAGAAGAGCTAAACCTAAGAACCTAAAACCTAGAGAGAGGAGAGAGCCCCTCTCTCTAAAAACTACATCTAAAACCTAAAATTCTCTGAAAATGATTGTCTGACTGAATGATTGATGCCTTCCCCTTCAATCCTTGGCCTTTTTAGCCTTTTTCCACCAAAGATTAGCTTCAAAATTGGGTCAGAAGCCCTTCTGAAATCACCAAGCACGATTTCATTAAAGGAATCACGTGCAGGCATCGACGCGTAGGCGTACAGCATGCGTACGCGTCCCTGGAGTATTGCGCGATCCACGCGTATGCGTCTGGTGCGCGCGCGCGTCCATGGGCGCGTCCCAAATCTTTGGCTTTCATGATTTCTCTACTTTGCATGCTTTCTCTTCACTCCTTTGATCCATTCCTAGCCCTTTTCAATCTGAGATCACTAACAAATACATCAAGGCATCTAGTGGAATCAAAGAAAGATTAAAATTATCAAATTAAGGGTCTAAAAGCATGTTTTTACACTTAGCACAAATTAGGGGACAATCACAAAACCATGCTATTTCACTGAGATATGAAATGAAATTACCTCTGAACAAATTCTGCCAAAAGTGGAAATAGTCTCAATAGGGTACAACCCACGTAAGGTCTCAGCACCCAGAAGTATTGCATCACTGCCTGTATGTTTGTTTTAATTTATTCAAATATCCACGAGTGGGTCTTAAGTTGTCAGTGATACTATCCACAACACGTGTAAGTACAGCAGGTTTTCCAGCCATATTACACTTGTATAGGGCAGATTTTCGAAATAAGAACACCTACAAAAGCAAATCAAAATTAATTAATATTGACTTTCCATTCACAAAGCAAATATAATTATACATTTACAATAAGAAGCATGGCAGAGGCAACAATCATAAATGTGGTTCAGTTCAAAGAAAATTTGTAACATTAGATGCACTATTTTAAACCTTTTTTAAACATATGGAAGCATCCATTTGTTTTAATTTATTCGAATATCAAATGCATTATCCACATGACCACAAACATAGCTATTTACACCCACAACATGAGTCATTCAAACAACAAAATGAATTTCAAAGGCAAAACTAACCTTCTCTGGTGGAAGATCAATGCCCAAATTACCACGAGATTGGATAATACCATCAGCTTCTCGTAGAATCTCATCAAAATGGGTCAGGCCCTAATTTCAACACAGACATAAGATTGAATCAGCATAGTCAATAAGAGTATATCTTAAAAGAGAAAAGTTAACACTATAAAGACATCAAAATCACCTCAACATTTCAATCTTAGCAAAAATTTGGGTCTGGCTGAGATCACCCCAATTGGAAAGGAATTCATGGGCCTGAATTACAACATAAAAAAGTATGTTATAAGAAAAAGCACAACAAAGGATGCTATAAGTGAAAACGTTCTTCGGCTGGATTTTTTCTCAAAGACCTGAAAGAAGGTACAACATAATTAAAAGAGTGGGGAAAAAAAGTAGAGAAGAAAATAAATACAAAGAAAAATCAGAACCAGATGAAAACTCTACTGCAAAAGCCATATGGTTTTACAATTCCACAATCCACATACCATTTTGAATTTGTCCATAGTTCCTGAAAGAACTCCTCTTGAAGAATCCATGTCATTCCCCTAAACAAATACCAACATTTTATCAAAGAAGAACAAAAAAGTAGCAGTGCAAATGGTAAATATTTTTTATAGTTATATGCAAACCATGCGGTCCAGCATCCGGTTATGACTATCCACCTCCTCGTGTATATCACTTGAGATCTGTTACAACCACATTAACAACACGTTAACATATCAAAATAATGAAAAGGTTACCAACAGCTGAAAATAAATAAATGAGGAAATGATCATAATTCACAGCGTTCTTCAAGTATAATATACAGGAAGAACAAACTTAGGTCTAGATTATTTTACAAGAAAAATTAAACTTACTCTTTTCAACAAACTGACTCTATCTTGCAATCCACCCATTGCTCGCTCGTTATCTTGTTCATCAATTTCATTATAAGTGGTAATTCAGTATAACTAAATAAGGATAGTTTCATAAAATTAGCTTACTAGATACTAGTATCAAGATTATTCATAAAACCAACCCGAAATATGGTTAAAGCATTTCATCAAACATGTTGAGTGCGGTAAACTTGAAACGAAATAAGAGAATTCAAAGCTTAGTATCAATGTGATAGAGAAGAGAGCATAATATTGTATACTTTAATTCAGTCTATGAATTCAGTCTATGAAAAAGATCCAAACCACTGCCAAATCAAATAGTTACTTATTGTAATAGAAATAAGAAGTTGTTGAGTTTCAAGCAGAGTATTGGTGTTGTGTGAGTGTATTGTCTGGTGGTGGGTTTAGGGAACTCACGGCAGCGACAAAAGAGAGCAGTTCGACAGCTAGATGGAGCGCACGGGTTGGTCGCAGAGTTTGAAGCAGGGCAATGTGGCTTCCAGACGAACGCGAACGCGAACGATGAACGGCGAGTGAACGCGAATGGTGAACGCCGAGCAAACTTGAACGGCGAAAAATGCGAATGAAGACGACGGCTGAACGAAGACGCGAACGTTAACGGCAACCAACGGCGGCGGAAGCGCGGCTGAGCAGACAAAGACGACGGACGCCGAGCTCGAGGAAGCAGCTGCGATCAGTGACAGCGAACGGGGGTTGAAGACTTGGAGCACGAGGGAAGCTAGATAGATGGACGGACGGCAGCAGTATGCCACTCCTTGCGGCGGCGGTGGTGTAGGCTTACAGTGCTAGGGTTTCTTGGCTAAGTTTCTGTGAATGAAAGAAACGGAGGGAGAAAGGGAGAAAGAAACGAAGGAGCTTCAGAACCAAGAGTGAAGGGTTTCGAGTGACGAAGGCTAAGGGCGAAGGGCGAAGGGCGAAGGGTGAAGGGCGAAGGGCGAAGGGTTCACGGCGAAGTGCGAAGGGTGAAGGGTGAAGGGCTAAGGCTAATGGGAGGCGCTCTTCAGGCTTAGGGTTTCGAGTGATTAGGGTTAGTGTCTTTGGGTTGGGGACCGGGTTGGTGCCGGGTTGGGAGCCGGGTCAGGGGCCGGGTTAGGGTCAATGGGTTGGAGCCCCTCTCGCCACGCTTTTAAAACGTCACTGTTTTGCTCTACGGCCACGCTTTTGAAGCGTGACAGAAAAGAACCTTTTGGCCACGCTTTTAAAGCGTGCCAAAAGCGTATTAGGATATGGCCACGCTTTGTAAGCGTGGCCGTAATGAAACCCTGTCGCCACGCTTTCAAAACGTCCTTGTTTCTCTAAAGCGTGGCAAAAAAAAGCGTGGCCATTTCTCTAACCAATTGCCACCCATACAAAAGCGTGGCCGTTGATACTTTTCACCACGCTTTTGAAGCGTGGCAATAAAAAAAGTGGCTAAATCTCTAATCTATTGCCACCCTCATAAAAGCGTGGCCATTGACCATTTTTTGCCACGCTTTTGAAGCGTGGCAAGAAAAAAGCGTGGCCATAGGCCTTTTTTCTTGTAGTGAACCCTACAAATGGGGTTTATCAGGTACTACCGATAATACTTTATTTATTAAAATTCTAATAATCAATACATCCTTGTACCAATATATGTTGATGACATTATATTTGGTTCAGCCGATGAGTCTCTATGTGCTGATTTTGACAAGCTCATGACAAGTGAGTTTGACATGAACATGATGGGAGAACTCACCTTTTTTCTTAGACTTCAAATTAAGCAAATTTCACATGGCACTTTTGTGCATCAAGAGAAGTATGCCAAGGAATTGGTGAAAAGGATATGGATGAAATTAAGTATAGAGGAATGATTGGACCTCTTATGTATGTCACCTCCTCTAGACCGAACATTCTATAAAATGTTATAGTTTGTTCTAGATTCCAATCATTACCCAAGTAATCGCATCTTTCTGCAGTTAAAAAATTATTAGATATATTCATGGCACATCCAATTTTGGTTTATGGTATCCAAGGTTTGATGATTTTTCTGCAGCTAGTTATTGTGATGCAGATTTTATCGAAGATAGAGTAGATCGTAGAAGCACATCTGGAATTTGTTGCTCTCTTAGAAGATCTCTCAATATGTGGTCAAGCAAAAAGCAATTAACCGTAGCTCTATCCACTATCGAGGCTAAATATATTGCAACATTTTCTTGTTATTCCCAATTATTATGGTTGAAAACTCAATTAACTAATTACAAATTGAAAGTTGGTAATATACCCTTGTTATGTGATAACATAAATGCCATAAATATTTTCAAAAATCCAGTTTTACACTCAAGAATAAAACATATTGAGGTAAGATATTACTCAATAAGAGAACATATTTAAAAGGGTAATATTGATATTTAATTTGTGAAATCGGAAGAACAACTTACTGATATATTCACCAAGCCTTTGGCAGAAGACAGATTTTGCAAAAAGGAGAACTACTTTGGGCTTACTATGTTATGAATCTCTATTTCAATCTTGCTAATGTCTTGCTTGAGGTTTTTTCTTGTAGGTCGATATGAGAAATTTATAGGCAGATAGAGTTTTTTGAAAGATCGTTAAAGATGGTTTCTGATTTATGGAAAAAGGATACAATATGGGCCAAGCAAATCTTCTAACTCCTAATGACCCCTTGTGTTTCCTTAACACCCCGTTTGAGTCAAAATATAAGTTTCTCTTTAAATGAATGGGCCTCATTGCATTTTTTTCAAAAAAAATTCACATTTTTTCTTTTTCTATATTGAATCATTTTTAAATATCATAAGTACAACCTTTTTCAGCACTTGTCAACACTTTTTCAAAATAAGTCTTTCTTAGGTTTAGACTTTTTGTGTTTCTAAGGGCTTTCAAACTTGCTGTAGTTGCTTCTCATTCACATCATTTCATTTTTTCAAAAAAAAAAAAAACTGCATCATCTTTGTGTCATTAAAATGAGAAAGAAAACTACTACTCAAAGAGGCACTTTTGTTCAAAATCTTTCCGAAATTCCTGAAGGTTCTCGTAAACTTCCTCAATCATCTCAAACCCACACACACATGCATATTCACTCTTATTCTCCATCTGAATTCTTCTAAGTGTGGAGAAAAGGACATGGACAACTATGCTTGAATCTTATTACATATGTGGTTCATTTTGTTTCTGAAACCTCTTTTTAGGCCATATGAGTTTTTACCTTAATTTTGTCTTTATTTGACAACTTTGTTTGTTACTAGTCGTACTATTTTACTAAATCTATGATGTTTTTATTAAAAAAATATACCTTCATTTGTTTTCTAGATTATTTCTACAATATTTCAAGAAGGAATCTTTGGTTTTCACATGCCTCTAACATATTATTTTGCAGATTCTATTTTCATTTTTCTCTTTTGTAGATTCTATTTTTACTTTTTTCTACCCACCTTCATGACAAAAGGAGGAGAAAATATATATATGAGACTTGCGGCTTGCTTAGGTTATGGATTATTAGTTTTTATTAGTCTTATGATTATGTTCTGAACTTGTTTGACTTGAAGTCATTTGAACTTTATGAATACTTATGTTCTTATGATTATGTTGTGGTTATATCTGTGTTGCTGATATTTTTCATATCATGCTGAAGTTTTACACACCATATTAATGTACAAGTTAATTTTTAGTAGCTTTCTTGTCTGGATTGTTCTGCATTTCTGTATCCCTAGAATTGCTGAAAAGCTTACATTAAAGGGGAGCAACCCTTATGAAAGAAAGGGAGAGCACATCAACATGAAATGGTGTCATCACAGGAAGTTTCTAATGTTTAACTCTTTCAATTCCTTTAACTATCATCTCATATATCATGTTTTTTTATTAAGGAGGAGATTATTGAGTTTAGAAAATAATACATTTCATGTTGGTGATGAAAAAAAATATATTTGGTTGGGTTGAAAGTCCAAAAGAATTGTTTGATGTGCGTGCTCATAGTGCCAACCCATGTTAGTTTGAGTAGCCTAATAAGAAGAATAATTTACCCATGATGTTGCTACTTAGACAAAAACAAAAATAAGGCTGGTATATCAACAATACAATCATATATCACCAACCAATCCCAGCCCATTAGTTTAATAAAGGACAAGATCGTTGTTGCAAATGGAGCTTCATCAATTCGGGTAAAACCAAAATCAAAGGAAAAGTGATTCACTTTTCTTTAGCATCAAAGAGAAAAAGAAGAAAAAGTAAAATAATAGAGGCAAAGTCAAATCAATGGAGCTTTAAATCAAATCCAAAAGATTGATAAGGTTTATAAACAAAAGAAGTGTTATGGTGTTATCATTCTTATCCAAGTCAAATGGCTTGTTAAAGCTATAACATTTTAGCCTCCATCATTCAGAAAGGAAGAAGAAAATGGAGGTTATTTTTTCTTTTTCAAATCAAAGGCTAGAAATTAAACTTGGGGCCAAAGCTTAAAATTGAAGGTGTTGATCTGTGAAAAATACTTTGAATGCATCATGACTTTCACCCTACTATTGTTGCCCATCTCCTCAACACCTCCGTGCCACTCTGCTCTAATCTTATATTCTGATTTTCTTGGGAGAAGAAGAAGAACTCAGCTGGTCCAATGCTCAAGAGTTGACTTTACCCACTAGCTCAAGTTTTGGAAGCATTAGTGTAACACCCTAATATTCAAATCCTTATGCTCGAGTCATAAGTCAATGATAATAAGGTGGTACAACTCTCAAGGTAGATTTATAATACATATATATATATATAAGTTGAAAGAAAGTAGTAAACGAGAAGCCTAAAAAGAGTAAAATAAAATCGTGAATCATAACACTCACGTATTGATAAAATAGAAGATAAAGCGCGATTCAGAAACAATATAGAGATAAATCAGTAGAGAAGGATAAGATAAAGACATGATATAAATATGTAACATAAGTAAATATCCACTAGTCGCAACCTGCGAAATTTAGGCTAGCTAGGGTACAGAATAAAATCAGTTTGACAACAATATCTCCTATCTCTCCCAAAAGATACATAAAGGCCTCTATAGGCAAGTTTTTAAAGGCATAAATACATAATATAAGTTTTTCAAAATAAGAACAAAGAGATTCTAAACAAAAGTAAATCAAAATACAATGATCTTTGCCATCTCTCAGATGAATTACAACTCACTGCTGAGCATCTGGACCTGCATCTGAAAAATAAGAGATATATACTGAACGAGAACCCCCGACCCATGGGTTTCCATTACGATAAAGTGCCAAATAAATACTGCATAAGGCAACACGAACTCACTAAGCAATCTTAAGATTCTTATCTCGTCATGATCCATCCTAGGTTGTCTTTAATCCAAAATTAGGCAAATAACATAAGGAGATTCTAAGTCTAAGTCAACAATCCTCAGCCTTTCTCAATTCTCCAACAAAACAGAATCATAATCAGAAATCAGTACCATCCCTCAGCATCAACCAATGCCGGCATGACGGACCTCTCAGTTGTACAAACACAAATAATACAGACAAATAATACACAAGGAGGTACAAGTAAAGCAAGTAGCATATAATCAAGTAACATAGCATGTACAACTAGGCAACCCAAAACAAGTAAGCAATCCTGAACAAGTCAAACATATCCAAATGATGTATGCCTGCTGTTCATACCCTGGGTCGAGTTATCCGACCTGGGATGATTAGTGACAAAGCGACCGACCTCTTCAGTTCAGGCTACCCGACCTCTTCTCAAAGAGGTCAGCCAAATCGACAGGAAAGCCCAATAAAGGGCCCAAATAGAGGAACACGACCCAAATCCAAAGGCAATCCAAGCTTATAGAGATAAAGGTGGTTCCCTTGAAGATAAGCTGACTTCACTCGAAATAAGATAAGATAAGATAAGATAACTAACTTATCTTATCAGAAAGGTCAGCCCACACTACTATAAATACACTGGAGCATCCAGGTATAACTCATACTCTGATTCTACAATAAACCTGCTTAATACCCGGGCTAACTTAAGTATCGGAGTCTCTTGCAGGTACCCCCACCCTCTGGTGACCAAGGATCAGAAGTGCAGCCAGTCCAACAAGTCGGACACAACAGCTCCGGCCGCCACCAGCCAGCTGGACACATCATTTCCGACCAGTATAGAAGATCTCGTCCGAGATCGACCTCTAGTTTCAGGTAACCCTCGGAACATTGGCGCCGTTGCCGGGGAACCTAGAAGTCATCCCAACACCATGGTGGACAGCCATGACAACGACCACGATTCAGATCTGGAAAATAGAATACCGCACAAGAACACGGACGCTACGCTAAAGGATACTCCGGAATCCAACGGGGACAAAAACTCATCAAATCCGGAGGTAATAGCAGCACTTCAAGACAGCTTAAAGCAACTTGAAAAAGAAACCCAACAACAACGAGAGGTCGGGAAGGATCTACAAAGAGAGGTACGGCGGCGTCGAGAATTGGAAGATAAACTAATGCAATTAGAAGCCGATCTCAAATCCAAAGCTCCTCGGACTACTCCTGAGGAAAATTCGCGCAAAGAACAAGATCTATTCACCAAGGAAATCATGAAAACCAAAATTCCAAAAGACTTCAAAATCTCGGATATAATTTTATATGATGGCACCACAGATCCCAACCATCATCTCAGCAATTTCAGAAGTAGAATGTACCTCACCGACGCCTCGGACGCCATTCGTTGCAAAGCTTTTCCAACAACTCTCACGAAGACAACAATCAGATGGTTCGACAACCTACCTCCAAAGTCCATCTCAAACATTGATCACCTGGCCAAAAAAGTCCTAGCCAGATTCTCCATCCAAAAAGATAAGACCAAGCACGCCCCCAGTTTACTAGGGATCAAGCAAGGAGATCGGGAGAGCCTCCGCAACTACATGAAACGATTCAACAAAACATGCATGGACATACAAAGCTTGCCAACAGAGGCCGCCATCATGGGACTCATCAATGGCCTACGAGAAGGACCTTTTAGCCAGTCCATATCAAAGAAGTACCCTACCTCCTTAGACGAAGTGCAGGAGCGAGCAGAAAAATACATCAACATGGAAGAAAACACTCGGTTTTGAGAAACCTCAAAATCCGGGGTCCCCTACCGAGATAAAGACAAGGAATCCAAAAGGAAAGAAGATCGACAAGGAGAGAAAATAAAAAAATACCATAATTACACTCCTCTCAACGCATCCCTAGTCGACGTATACAAAGAAGTCTACCATACGGAGAAAATACCCCCAGCACGGCCACTCAAAGGCAAAAGAGGAGGAGGAAACCGGAACGAATATTGCGAATATCATCGAGTGCGAGGGCACTCCACCAACGAGTGCTTCGATATAAAGAACTTCATAGAAAAATTGGTGAGGGAAGGAAAACTAGATCGGTTTCTAGCCACCCGAGATGACGACCAAAGAAAGAGACGAAGGGACGAAGATATCGGACGAACCGCGCGATCACCTCGTACACCGGAAAGACACGTCCATATGATACAAGGCGGATTCGCAGGGGGAGGAATCTCAAAATCATCCCACAAAAGATATCTCAAAGAAGTATATCATGTCGAGAAAAAGGAAGAAGCACCCAACATCCCTGCAATCACATTCACTAAAGAGGACGCATCCGGTATCATCTCGGGACACGACGACCCCATGGTCATCACCATCATACTAGCAAACGCCAATCTGCACCGCACATTAGTAGACCAAGGGAGCTCCGCCGACATCCTATTCAAAACTGCCTTCGACAAGCTCGGCCTAGAAAACAAGGAGCTTAAGGCACACCCGAACAGTCTATTCGGACTGGGAGATACCCCGGTACAACCACTAGGATACGTATCACTACATACAACCTTTGGAAAAGGGAATCAATCCAGGGCGCTCAAAATAGACTACATTGTGGTCGACGTGAGTTCAGCCTACAATTCTCTAATAGGTCGGACAACACTAAATCAACTCGGTGCAATAGTCTCAACTCCACATCTATGCATGAAATTCCCAACTACAGAGGGGATAGCCACAATAAAAGCAGATCAAAAGATTGCACGCCGCTGTTATAACGAAAGTCTAAACCTCAGAGGCAGAGGAGAAGAGTTTCACACAATTGAGCTTGGCGGAGTTCAGAGACGAGAAGAAGTCCGTCTGCAGCCAGAAGGTGAGATAGAGAAGGTTCATATCAGAGACACCTCGGACAAAACGACTAATATCGGCACGATCCTGAGAGGAGACTCAAAAGAATTACTAGTACAATTCTTACGAGATAATGTCGATCTCTTCGCATGGAAAGCCGCAGACATGCCAGGCATAGACCCCAAGCTAATGTGCCACAAGTTGGCGGTCTATCCAGGATCTCGGCCGGTACAGCAAAGACGAAGAAAACTTGGGCCAGAGCGATCCCAAGTTGTGGAAGAACAGGTACAAGCATTACTAGAGGCAGGATTCATAAAAGAGGTCAAGTACCCACTATGGCTAGCCAACGTCGTCTTGGGGAGAAAATCAAATGGGAAGTGGCGAATGTGCACCGATTACACCGATCTCAACAAATCCTGCCCAAAAGATCATTTTCCACTCCCAAGTATTGACGCTCTGGTCGATGCTTCCTCCGAATATAGATACCTCTCGTTTATGGACGCATACTCGGGATACAACCAAATCCCCATGTATCTACCAGATCAAGAAAAGACCTCGTTTTTAATGCCAAAAGCAAACTACTGCTACATTGTGATGCCTTTCGGTCTCAAGAATGCGGGAGCTACTTATCAAAGGCTAATGAATAAAGTCTTCTCAGATCACATCAGGAAAATTATGGAAGTCTATGTGGACGACATGTTGATAAAGACACAAAGTGAAGAGGCATTATTATCCGACCTGGCTCAAGTGTTTGACACTATAAGGAAGCATGACATGCGACTCAATCCCGCAAAATGCACCTTTGCAGTAGAAGCGGGCAAATTTTTAGGTTTCATGCTCACACAAAGAGGAATTGAAGCAAATTCGAATAAATGTCAAGCCATACTCAACATGAAAAGCCCAACCTGTGTCAAAGAAGTACAGCAACTCAACGGGAGATTGGCCGCCCTATCCAGGTTCTTAGCAGGATCAGCGATAAGATCTCTCCCCTTCTATGCTACTTTAAGGAAGGGAAAGCAGTTCGAATGGACAAGAGAATGTGAACAAGCCTTCCAAGACTTCAAGGATTTCTTGGGACGGCCACCTATCCTATCTCAGCCATGAAAAGGAGAACCGCTCATATTATATCTCGCAGTAGAAAGCCGGGCAATAGCCTCAGCACTAGTCAGAGAAGACGAAAGTGGGCAACAACCCGTCTACTTCATTGGTAAAGTGCTACAGGGATCTGAGTTGAACTACCAGAAAATAGAAAAGTTTGCCTATACTCTCGTTCTAACATCTCGACGACTTCGCCCATATATCCAGGCTCACACCATTAAGGTTCAAACTAACCAGCCCATAAAAGGAATATTGCAGAAAACAGATTTAGCAGGTAGAATTTTACAATGGACAGTCGAGTTATCCGAGTTGACCTTCAATATGAAGCTCGGACGGCCATCAAATCATAGTATCTGGCCGACTTCATCGCAGAATTCACAGATGCCCCGGAAATCCCCACAGAATGGAATCTCTATGTGGACGGTTCTTCAAATAAGACTGGAAGCAGCGCAGGTGTGATAATAGAAAGCAACCAAGGAACCCAAGTTGAGCTCTCCCTTAAATTCGGGTTCCCGGCCTCAAACAATCAGGCGGAATATGAAGCGTTATTGGCTGGTTTGAAGATGGCTAAAGAGGTTGAAGCTCAAAAACTCAACATTTACAGCGATTCACAAGTAGTCACCTCACAGATAACAGGGAGCTACCAAGCCAAAGATCCCACCATGAAAAACTTTTTGGATAAAACCAAGGAACAACTCGGACATCTCGGGGAATATAAGGTCCGCCACATACCCCGCGAACAAAATGTCCGAGCTGACACACTCTCGAAACTAGCCAGCACCAAACCAGGGGGCAACAATAGAAGCCTCATCCAGGAAATGCTACAGAACCCGTCAATCTTGGAAGAGGAAAAAGTCCTAGCCGTAACAAGTCAGGACCAAGGATGGATGACCCCCATAATTAACTACCTCAAAACAGAAACACTCCCCACAGAAGAAAAGGAGGCAAAGAGGTTAAAAAGGGAGGCACAGTACTACACTATCATAAACAACATCCTGTACAAAAGAGGGATCTCAATACCATTACTAAAATGTGTGCCGACCAACAACACAAAGGAAGTGCTAGAAGAAGTACACGGCGGCATTTGTGGCAATCATCTCGGAGCACGAGCTCTCGCAAAAAAAGTACTCCTGGCGGGATTTTATTGGCCAACTCTACAGAAAAAAGCTACAGAATTTGTAAAGACATGTTCACCATGTCAGAAACATGCAACTTTCACGTCGCCCCACCAGAAGAGCTCATCAGTGTAACTTCGCCTTGGCCGTTTGCAAAATGGGGACTTGATCTTCTCGGACCCTTCCCCCAGGGATCAGGACAAGTTAAATTCCTCATAGTAGGGGTAGACTATTTCACAAAGTGGATCGAGGCAGAGCCCCTAGCCAACGCCACTGCTCAAAGAAGCTAGAAATTCCTATATAGAAACATTGTCACAAGGTTCGGGGTTCCACACTCCATCACCACAGACAATGGCACTCAATTCATAGATGCAGGCTTCAGAAAATTAGTAGCCGACTTAAACATAAAGCACCAGTACACCTCCGTGGAACATCCGCAAGCCAATGGACAGGCTGAAGCTGCCAACAAAGTCATATTGGCCGGGTTAAAACGGAGATTACAAGACGCAAAGGGAGCTTGGGCAGAAGAGCTTCCACAAGTTCTATGGGCATATCGACGACGCCACACTCCACCACAAAGGAATCCCCCTTTCGGTTAGCATACGGAATAGAGGCAATGATCCCAGTAGAGATTGAGAAAGGATCGCCTAGAGTGGTTCATTACAATGAGGGAGCAAATTCCCAACTTCAGAGGGAAGAGCTCAACCTACTACCTGAAATCCAAGAAAGAGCTCGGATCAGGGAAGAAGTACTAAAACGTCGAATGGCTTCCAGATACAATCGAAGGGTAGTGCCGAGAAGTTTCGCAGAGAATGATCTTATCCTAATCCGAAACGATATTGGAACAACTCGACCAGGAGAAGGAAAGTTGGCAGCAAACTGGAAAGGACCTTACCAAGTTGTAGAAGTACTTGGGAAGGGCTACTACAGACTGTCTGATGAGTATTTTGGTGAAAAATAAATTTCTCCCAAAACACACAAATCTAACCGGCAAGTGTACCGGGTCGTATCAAGTAATAAAAACTCACGGGAGTGAGGTCGATCCCACAGGGATTGAAGGATTGAGCAATTTTAGCTTAGTGGTTAATTTAGTCAAGCGAATCAAGATTTGGTTGAATGTTTTGTGATTTGCAGAAATTAAATTGCATGTAAGTAAAGAGAACAGGGAATTAAAATGCTGAATCTTAAAGAACAAGAAATTAAATAGCAGAAACTTAGAATACAAGAAATGTAAATTGCGGAATCTTAAAGTGCAAGAAATGTAAACGGCTGGAATTGTAAAGGGAATTGGGGATTGGATTTGCAGAATTTAAACAAGGAAAAGTAAATTGCATCAAGTAGAGAAGTAGAAGAGGTGTGGGATCAAATTGGATCTCAGAGCAGAAAAGTAAATGAACATGGAAAACAGTAACAGAGAATGTAAAATTGGGAAATTAGATCTCAGGACCCAGAGACTAGAAAACCCTTACTTTTATTTTACTTCTATCTAACAGAGATCATCTTGCTTCACATTCAAACTTTTCTTTTATTGAACTTAAAGATGCAGGGGACAACACATGCTTCTTGTCAAGTGAAAGTAAACACACAAGCACACACAAAAACTAGCCTACTTATTTTAAAAGAAACAAACATAATGCAAAGACTTTTAATTAAAAGAACTACTTAAAGATGCAAAGACACTTAGAACAGATAGAATGCATGTTTTTTTTTTTCTTTGTAGTGATGAACAAGGAGCAAGTCCACCTTTCATTTGTCATGCCTTTTCTTTCTCTTTTCATACACTTGGCTGCTAGTGTTCCCACCATCCGTGTTTGGTGCCTGTTGACCTCGCCAAAAGCCAGCCTTATTCATAGCCTCCTCCACTCTATCTTCAAGTCTCATAGCATTGCTTACCTCTACCTCACTTCTCTTTTTGAAGAATTCATCAAAAGTTGGGAAAGCCGGATCCATGTTGTGCAAATGTTCTCTAATATAGTTCAGTTTGATTTGGCTATTGATGTTGTAATCGGCTTGTACTTCATACCTTTGCCGTGATCATTCTCAAGGAGTGGCAGATTTCTTTTTCGAGGCATGTGATGGGATTTTGTCCACATGCTATGCTTTCCTTTGTCTTGTCTTTTTCTTTGAAGATTCTTTGACCTCCTAGTCACCACAACAAGACAACATACATTAGTTTTATCCAACCGTAGCAAGAGTGTTCTTTTTATTAATACTATGTGGACCATCGATTCTTATATCATTTGAACCGTGACACTCTCCTTTGAGGACACCAAACTTAATGTTTGGTCATATATAAAGAAAATGAGTATCTTCCTCCAATTAGTGAGATTCAAATGTTAAATGTTCATAAGAATTGTTTTCATCATACTTTCTTTTTCTCCCTTTTTTTTTTCATGAAGGATTAATTGTATCCCTAAATCGGTGCATCAAGGTTTGATGAACACCATACTTGTTTCTTGTCAAAGGGTACATCACAATTAATGCCTTCATTACCGGAAAAGAATTTTTCTATTTATAAGATTTTGGAAAACAATAATTGTATGATTATTGATGCATGAGTTTCTACTTTTCATGAAGCTATGTGGACACCAAACTTAGTGTTTGGCCATATGTTTTGTCAAGATACTCCAAACATGCAAAATGGAATTGTTTGTACCATTGGTTTAGTGTGCTTGAAGGCACACCAAACTTAGCATATGTTTCAAAATAGTGCATGCAGTCAATGGACATGTTCATGAAAAGAGAAAAGAATTCATGCTCAATTGATCATAACTTATTGAATTTAAAATGACATGAATGTTAAAGCATGGGTTGCCTCCCATGGAGCGCTCTTTTATTGTCATTAGCTTGACATTGAGGCTTTCTTTTATGGTGGTTGGTGCTTGTAGGGCCTCAATTTGTCTCCTCTGACCGTGATCCTCTTCTTTGTTCTCTGGTGTTCAATTTCAGCATGCTCTAATGAGAGTATGTTGCTGACAGTGTAGTAATCCTCGGTTTGTTGATTTGCCCCCAGCTGTTGATATATCAGTTGCACTTTGTCACCTTTGGAAAGCCCCTCTGTTGGAATCTTTCTATTCTTCCAACCCCTTTTTGCTTTGTTTCTGCGTTTCATCTTTCCTTTTGTTGATCTTTCTTTTCTGGCCGTAGGTTTTCCTTGGGGGCCTCTCTTTTCAGTGGCTAATACTCTAATATCCTCTTGGGTTTCTTCATCAGTCTGCACAATCCTTAGCATTGGGATGTTGCTGTGACCTTCCTGGTCATTTTTCATATAGTCTTTCTTCTCCTTGCTAAATTGTGCTTCTGGTAATACTTTCAAAGTGACACTCTGGTCATGCATCCTGAGAGTTAATTCCCCTTCCTCTACGTCTATGATAGCTCTAGCAGTGGCCAAGAATGGCCTTCCCAGTATAACAGAGTCACCATCATCATCGTTTGATTCTAGAACCACAAAATCAGCAGGGTATATAAAACTGTCCACCTTGACCAAAAGATTTTCAATTACACCCCTGGGGTATACCATTAACTTGTCTACCAGCTCCAGAGACATTTGTACCGGTTTGACCTCCTCTATATGCAGCTTTTTTACCAAGGAAGATAGTATTAAGTTAATACTTGCTCCGAGATCGCACATTGCTTTAGTGATGGTCAATTCCCCAATGGTGCAAGGCAACAGGAAGCTCCCTGGGTCCTCAAGCTTGGGAGGAAGCCCCTTTTGAATCAAGGCCCTGCATTCCTCAGTAATCATTATGGTTTCTTTCTCATCCCAGCTTCTTTTCTTGTTGACAAGCTCTTTCAAGAATTTGGCATACAGAGGCATTTGCTCAAGTGCTTCAGCCAAGGGGATATTGATTTCCAGCTTCTTAAAAATCTCAAGGAATTTGTGAAAATGCTGGTCTTTAACCTCTTTGTTGAACCTCTGGGGATAAGGTAGTGGAGGTGTAATGCTCTTTCCTATTTGCTGCTGTCCCTGAGTCACTTTCTTTGAGCTATGTAGCTGGTTGTCCTTCTCTTTAAATTTCTCAGTGCTTTTGTTTGGCATCACAACTTGCTCCTTAACTCCATCTGCCTTTGTTTGCTTCTCATCCTCTGTTGGTTCTTTGACGCTCTCTGCTTGCTTCTGTGTAGTGTCATTGTTGCTTATCAATGTTCTCCCACTCCTTAATTGTATTGCCTTGCACTCCTCTTTGGGATTTGGGATTGTGTCACTGGGCAGTGAGTTTGAAGGTCTCTCAACAGATACTTGCTTGGAGAGTTGCCCAATCTGCCTCTCTAGGATCTTTAATGATGCTTCATGGTTTTTGTTTGTTATTTCCTGGTGTTTCATCATTTTCTCTATCAAGGTCTCTAAGTTGGTGAGTCTTTGAGGTTCAGGTGGTGCTTGTGGTGGGTTGGGAGATGTGGGTGTTGGATGATAGGCATTTTGGTTGGTGGGTTGGTTATTGGATTGGTACTGGTTGAGATTAGGGTAGTTGTTTTGAGGTTTTCTGTATGTGTTTTGGTTAGTCTGCTGATAGTTGTAGTTTTAGTTGTTTCTTGGGTTGTTTTGATTTGAATTCCTCTACCATGGGTGTTGGTTTTGGTTGTGAGTGTCTCCCCATCTGAGGTTGGGGTGATTTTTCCATGAGGGGTTGTAGGTATCACCATAGAATTCATTTGGATTTGAATGCATGTACTGGACTTGTTCCTGCTGTTGCTCCTCTTGGATTTCTTCATTTTGCCCCCATGTGGCTGATGGTTGGCTGGTGTTAACTGCTGCAACTTGGAGGCCATCAATCCTCTTGGTCATTTGCTCAAATTGTTGTTGAATTTGCTGCTGCATTAATTTGTTTTGAGCCAGGATTGAATCCACTCCTTCTAGCTCCATTACTCCTCTCCTTTGTGATGGTTGGCGGCTTCTTTGATGAGCAAAGAAATATTGGTTGTTGGCCACCATATCGATGAGTTCTTGAGCCTCCTCTGCAGTTTTCATGAGTTGCAAAGAACCTCCAGCTGAATGATCCAAAGCTTCCTGGGATTTCAGTGTTAAGCCTTCATAGAAGTTCTGCAGCTTCTCCCACTCA
>NC_029791.2:43484018-43485944 GCF_000816755.2 Arachis ipaensis | reverse complement strand
AAGGGAGGTTTTCTTCATGCCAACGTTAGCCTCAAAGTTAGGGGGCTAACGTTGGCGCAAACTTTTGGTGCCCAGGGAGGTTTTCTTCATGCCAACGTTAGCCTCAAAGTTAGGGGGCTAACGTTGGCGCAAACTTTTGGTGCCCAGGGAGACTTTTCATGTGCCAACGTTAGCCTCAAAGTTAGGGGTCTAACTTTGGGGCTAACTTTTCACCCAAAAGTTTGTATAAAAGTTTGAGGCTAACTTTAGGTCCAGCTTTTTGCTTCCTGGTTCAATTTCACTTATTCCATTGTCTTCTCTTTACTCCTAGCTATTCCTTCTTGCTTCAACCTTTCTCCAAGCTTTCTTCACCTATCATTAATCAACCAAACACATCAAAGCTATGCTTAAAATCATGAGATATTCATTCTTTCATAATATGTAACAATTATAGTATAAAACCTCATGAAGTAGCATGAATTCATACATGGTTGATTAAATCAAAGGAAACATGAAAATCTACCTAATTGGCTTGCTTGTAGCTCAAGAAAGTGCATAATTCTAATGAAAACAAAAGAAAAAGACTAGTTAAAATAGGCTAAGATGACTTGTCATCACTGTCCGAACTCGATGGATGAGAGCTTCCCAGATCCTGGCACGCCTCTAACCTAAGAAGGTACTACAGCTAGAAAAAGTAAAGATCTCACTATTGGATGCACTCTTTTTCCTGAAAAGGTTTTTTAATGAAGCACCAAGTTGAGACTCAGACACTATCTGACTTAAAGGGATGAATTTCCACATGTATATATTTGCACTTTTCTTTGAATAAAATATATTTTAGATATTCTACAAGTCTTCAAGACGCATTAATCTGAAGCAGTCATCGTCCGATTAAAAAGCAACAGATCAGCATAAAGTGAAAAATAATTTCACTGCGCGATCACGATAAAGACAATCGTCCGATAAAGGTGAAAACGCGATTCACCTAAAAGACGATCTAAAGATAGCAACCACCTTCTACAAATTGGCAAAGATGAACACAAAATAATGTAAGAAGTTATCGAAAGTGATCCGGAAAAAGAACCTGACGAGGTCTTATGGATTGCTAAATAATAACTTAAAGACTGGCCGACGTTAAGAAGTCGGACCAAGTCAACCCAAGTTATAAGTAAACCCTGGAAAGAGGTCTGGCCAACCCTATTAAAGAGGATTACTTTAACTTAGAAGGACCCGACATGACAAGTTAGCCCAAAATGAAAAGTTATAAAAAGTAGTCCCTGAAAGAGACCTGACAAAGGTCCAAAAGGAGGACTACAAAAATAACTTAGAAAGAGGACGACGCAAAGAAGTCGACCTCCTACAAACAAGTTATAAACGTAGTCCCTAAAAGAGATCTGACAAAGATCCAAGAAAGAGGACTACAAAAATAACTTCGAAGAGATCGACATATCGAAGTCAGTCTCTGGTGCACGAATTGTGATTCACACTTTTCACAACGCGTACCACTAACCAGCAAGTGCACTGGGTCGTCCAAGTAATACCTTACGTGAGTAAGGGTCGAATCCCACAGAGATTGTTGGTTTGAAGCAATCTATGGTTATCTTGTAAATCTTAGTCAGGAAGTCAATTATGTTTATCAGTTGAATTATGAATAACCAAGAGAGCATAAATTAAAGGTTACTTGTTGTGCAGTAATGGAGAATATGTTGGAGTTTTGGAGATGCTTTGTCTTCTGAATCTCTGCTTTCCTCTGTCTTCTGATTCACGCACGCACGTCCTCCTATGGCAAGCTGTGTGTTGGTGGATCACCGTTGTCAATGGCTACCTTCCATCCTTCCAGTGAAAACTACGCTCACGTGCTCTGTCACAGCACGGCTAATCACAGGTTGGTTCTCGATCCGGTTGGAATAGGATTTACTATCCTTTTGCATCTGTCACTAACACCCA
>NC_029791.2:43423160-43483545 GCF_000816755.2 Arachis ipaensis | reverse complement strand
GACTGGCGTTGAACGCCAGTTTACGTCGTCTATTCTTGTGCAAAGTATGGACTATTATATATTGTTGGAAAGCCCTGAATGTCCACTTTCCAACGCAATTAGAAGCACGCCATTTCGAGTTCTGTAGCTCCAGAAAATCCACTTTGAGTGCAGGGAGGTCAGAATCCAACAGCATCAGCAGTCCTTTTTCAGCCTGAATCAGATTTTTGCTCAGCTCCTTCAATTTCAGCCAGAAAAATACCTGAAATTACAGAAAAACACACAACTCATAGTAAAGTCCAGAAATATGAATTTTTCCTAAAAACTAATAGAAATAGACTAAAAACCAACTAAAACATACTCAAAACTATATGAAATTATCCCCAAAAAGCGTATAAAATATCCGCTCATCAGTCTCCCAAAACATAAAGTTATAGAAGTAATCCCTGAAAGAGACCTGAACAAGGTCCAAGAAAGAGGATTACAAAAGTAACTTAGAAGGGCCTGACATGACGAAGTCGGCCCAAAACATAAAGTTATAGAAGTAATCCCTGAAAGAGACCTGAACAAGGTCCAAGAAAGAGGATTACAAAAGTAACTTAGAAGGTCCCGACATGACAAAGTCGGCCCAAAACATAAAGTTATAGATGTAATCCCTAAAAGAGATTTGAACAAAGTCCAAGAAAGAGGATTACAAAATAACTTGATTCGACATGACGAAGTCGGCCCAAAACATAAAAGTTATAAACGTAATCTCTGAAAGAGACCTGAACAAGGTCCAAAAAAGAGAATTACAAAAGTAACTTTGAAGGGCCCGACATGACGAAGTCAACCCACGTAAAGTGCGAAAGGCTACAAAAAGTAATACTTGGCCGAGACCTCACAAAAGGTCCAAACAAAACAGGATTTTTGTTTGTTGCCTCAAAGGAATCAAAGCCACAAGACTACCAAAAGCCTAGAAAAAGTGCCTAGATGAGATAAAGATCGACACGATACTAAAGGCGCGAAGTTGTGATGAAAACAAATTCAAAGGGGCTACCCAAATCAGCCCCAAGAACTTGAAAGCTATTTTTTGTTTTTTAGCCTAAAGTTGCTAAATAAGCAACTAAACAAGTGTCAATAGTTAGCAAAATGAAATTTACAAAATAAAGAGTTTAAAAGCCCACAAGCCGGACTATCTACATAATCAAGATAAAAAGTTCAGTTAAACATCAGAAGCCTTCTCAGTAGCATCAGTACGGGGTGAAGGAGGGCGAGTCTAAATAGACACAGCATCCACAGTACCATCATCCCGGTTTAAGATCTGGCAGTCAGGATCAGAAGCGGGAGGGCCGACCCCGGCAGGAGAAACAGCAGGAGTAGACACCTTGGCAGAAGACACAGGGAGGGGATTGACATCATCATCATCCTCGTCATCAGGGACAATCTTACCATCCTTAACAACATTATTCAAGATGAAGAGAGTAAGGTCGGCCTCGGGAGCAATAATCCGAACTTGCTCTTTCAGGTTCTCATAAGCAGCAGTTACGCTGCCAACAAGATGACCCTGGAGCTCGGAGTAATCAGCTCAGGTGTTCTCCAACTCCGCCTTCAGACGCATTCCCTCCCGATAGGATGTAACATAGCTGTCTTTATGCCTCAGTGCCATGTCCTCGGCCAGCCTTACAGAAGCTGCCAGAGAAAGTAAACTCGCCTTCTCGTTCTCCAGATCCTTCTCCAACTTGGCTACCTTTACTTTAAGCTCCTCCTTCAGGCCCTTCATCCGATCAAACTCCTGTTTAGCCTCCTCCATAAAGGCTTTGGTGGCGTGGAGAGGAAGATTTTGAGCAGTCCGGTATAGGGCAGCCCCCATATACGCCATTCTAATACTACTTCGAGTTATAAAGTCCAGATGGCGAAGGAGCGACACATCGTCCATAGGAAGGGCACCGTAGGGACCGATTTGTCGATCCACAAATTCAATTGCATTAAATTCAGGAGCATCAAGGTTGAAAGGCTTAGTTGTTTTTTGTTTCTTGTTGGGAGGAGCACCAGAACTAGAGGTAGAAGTTGGTGGAGGGTCAGCCAGACGAACCCGAGGAGTAGGGATCACCTTCCTCGATCCAGGAGAACTCAGCACAGGTGGCTTCACTTGCACTTGGGAAGATCCCTCCCCGGCCACCTTGGCCGAGATGTTCTGAGCAGAAGTCTCCTTCTTTGCCCTTTTGAAGGCCTTCATGGATTCATTATTTTTTGACATTTCTGCAAACACAAAATCAGCCACAGTAAAGGGTTACAATCACAAGATGAGGAAACCAAAACTAAGAAACAAGTATAGAAACAAGTCAGGCAAATACCCAAAACAGCCCGGACCAGGGATGGGTCATTCAAAAACCTTTTTGTATCAAGATGGGGTGGTGCTCCCCATAAATCCTGAAGAACAACAACAAAGGCATGCTCAACATCGTCAAGCATATCCCAGGAATAGCGAGACACTCTCACATCCTTCTGCCACTCTAGAGGGAAAGAAGGCTATCATTTTCATCAAGAAAAAAGGGGCGGGCCCCCTTGACAGCACGAACTTTAAAGAAGTAATTCTTGAAATCCTTAAAGGACTCATCATACATAGCAAACACTTTATGGCCCTGGGCAGACCTGAACGAAACCCAGGAAGCTTTCTTTTTCGAAGAGCCACCGGGCTTGGCAGAAACAAACAGATAAAGGAAGAGAGCCTGAGAAGGTGTTACACCTAACTCTTGGCAAAGTAGCTGAAAAAATTTGATAAAACCCCAGGAATTCGGGTGAAGCTGGGATGCGGCAATATTACACGACCACAACAGGTCGGTCTCAAAAGCAGTAAAAGGAAAAGTAACGTCCAGTTGACTAAAGAAATATTCATAGGCATAGAAGAAGGGATGCTCCCCCTCGATGGAGGTCGGAAAACAAACCCTCTCATCAGAATCAGGAGCAACAAGCTCATAATCCCTCTCACAGGCACTATTACCACAAATCCTATGATGCTTTCTCAGCTCTATGCAAAATTCAGCATCCACAACAGAAACACACATCAAAACAAGGGAGTCCAGCCAATCGGACATCCCCTCGGGAACTCTGGAAGACATCTCTACAATGTTATGGCGAGAAGACATGAGGCCAACTAATCCTACAATAAGAAAAGAAGAGGGGATTACTAAAAACATCTCGGACAAGGGATAAAACAACTCGATCAATACGATACAGGTGAACAAACAGAAAAGAAAAACCCCAAGACTCAAACCAAAGTCCTGGGGAATCCTTTGCAGGCAGTAACAAAGCAGGGTTTTCAGGAAAAATCTACAGCTCGCACCCCAGCATCTCTCAAACAAGAAAAGAAGACTTCGAACAGCAAGCATTTTTTTCATCAAAGTAAAACAAAACACAAAAAGTCATCAAAATCACGGCCTTACAGTCTACCAGCAAAAAGCATCCCCAAACATCAAGCACGCCAAGTAGAAACCATCAAAGGCGCAACCTTTTTTCAGAATCAGACAAAAAGCAATCTTCAAATAAAGCAAGGAAAGATGCAGATTTTTTGGGTATCGGTATCAGACAGAAACAACAGAACATGCAAAGCCCTAAAAATATCAAGCAACAGGAAAGACAAAAAAGGTCATGCAGAAGATGAAGAAACTCCCAGAATACACATTTCAACAACAATTAGGCGCGACAAAAACAGAAAGATCCAAACTTTCTCTAAAGCAAAATCAAAACTTCATCACAAAGCCAAAGCAACGAAAGAAAAAGAAAATATGAATGGAACTAACCTGGAGAAGAAAGAAGCTTCGAGGGAAAATGAAGACGTAAAAATGAAAACTGCCCAGAAAATCGCCGAACGACGCCATAACGCAAGAAAAGCAAAATGTAGGCAAAGGACAGAGAGCGAAAGAACGAAAGAAGTTACGAAGAGGAGCGAAGAAGGGAAACTATTTTCTGATTGCAAATTCAAAATAAAAGGCCACAAGGAAAAATGGGACGATTAATACCAATTAATGAAGGTATTAAACCCTCGCACGTTCCAAAAGCGCTGATATAAAAGCGTGCGCTTTTAGAGGAAAACGTTCTACATTCAAAAGCTGCTACAAAGGAATCGACAAAATGCTTGAGTTCGGCTTCACTAGAGAAGGACCGAAGTCAAGGACTCAACCTCAAAAAAGAAGGCTGAGCTCAAGCAGGGGCACTGTTCATACCCTGGGTCGAGTTATTCGACCTGGGATGATTGGTGACAAAGCGACCGACCTCTTCAGGTCAGGCTACCCGACCTCTTCTCAAAGAGGTTGGCCAAATCGACAGGAAAGCCCAATAAAGGGCCCAAATAGAGGAACACGACCCAAATCCAAAGGCAATCCAAGCCTATAGAGATAAAGGCAGTTCCCTTGAAGATAAGCTGACTTCACTCGAAATAAGATAAGATAAGATAAGATAACTAACTTATCTTATCAGAAAGGTCAGCCCACACTACTATAAATACATTGGAGCACCCAGGTATAACTCATACTCTGATTCTACAATAAACCTGCTTAATACCCGTGCTAACTTAAGCATCGGAGTCTCTTGCAGGTATCCCCCACCCTCCGGCAACCAAGGATCAGAAGTGCAGCCAGTTTAACAAGTCGGACACAACAGCTCCGGCCGCCACCAGCCAGCAGGACACATCATCTCCGACCAGTACAGAAGATCTCGTCCGAGATCGACCTCTAGTTTCAGGTAACCCTCAGAACACCTGGCCTATGGCTGATGAGTCTCATATGTTGGTTATCAAGAGAACCCGACATGTCCGGTAGCGAACCCTGGACAGTCCCTAAGCACGCATCCCCAAGAGTTTATGCATATATATATATCATCAATCAATTTCATCTCATTGGGGGAATCTGGGGAGTTTAAGTACTCGGTCACAACTTGCGTCGAAGGGTCAACAGAATCTCGAATCTCAACCTGGAGCAACTGGAGCTGACCCACTACATCTACGCAGGAAAATCCAAAACTCAAATAATTTCTCAAGTCTCAAATCATTCTCGACTAGGAACAAGTGTGGGAGAACCACTGCATCTACCCCAGGAGATTTAGGCCAAACCCGGAGCAAGTGGATCAATGCCACTGCATCTACCCATAAAGGTGTATCACAATCAGAATCATTTTCAATATCAATCCCATAATCATTATCATTCTCATCATCAATCTCATCTCAATTCACATTCAATATTAATTAAACTCGTTTATCATCATCCATTCATCCTCGCAATCAATCATCACATTCATCTTCATCGTACATCAGCTCATAATTTGTTCCTCTTATTCAGTTCACTAATTCATCTCATCAATTCTCACTTCTAACTCCTCTAACCTTAATTACATCGTCTCTATACTCTTATCGGGGTTTATAAAGGTTTGGAAGGCTAAAAGAATGGTTAAAAGATTTAAAAATACACTTTTTCAAATTCACAGGTTGTGTGTACGCATGCATGGCTCGCGTACGCAGGGGTTAAAAATTTGGGTGTTGCGTACGCAAGCCCTTGTCCACATACGCGAGAGTTGAAAAAAGCAACCTTCCCCTGCATCTCGTACTATGTCCGTGTACGCGAGTTTGCAATTATGACACTTCCGCATACGCATGCCTCCCTCCGCGTATTGGAGATCACTGAGAAGTGATCAAAGTCTGCGTCGTGCATCACCTCTGCGTACGTATGATGTTGCAGAATTGCAAAAAACTAATAAGTGAAAATTTTAGTTTTTGAATCTAATTTTCAAACCTTCATATCTTTTGGTACAAAATTTATTTTTCAACCATTCTTGAACTGTTGGAAAGATCGATAAATGAATTTTCATAAAAATCTAGTTTTGTAAAATTTCCAATTCTAAGGACCGAGTTACGGCCCACCGGTCAAAAATCTATTTTTACCAAAAAGAAGGATTTACCAATTTTCCAAATATTCACAAAAAAATGGTATAAATTATCTGCTCATCACCAAAAACTTGGTGCACGGAATTGTGATCACACTTTTCACAACTCCGATACAACTAACCAGCAAGTGCACTGGGTTGTCCAAGTAATAAAACCTTACGCGAGTAAGGGTCGATCCCATGGAGATTGTCAGCTTGAAGCAAGCTATGGTCATCTTGTAAATCTTAGTTAGGCAGATTCAAATGGTTATGAGGTTTTGATAATTAAAAGATAGATAAAACATAAAATAAAATAAGATGCTTATGTAATTCATTGGTGGGAATTTCAGATAAGCGTTTGGAGATGCTTTGTTGCTTATGAACCTCTGCTTTCCTATTGTCTTCATCCAATCATGTGTGCTCCCTTCCATGGCAAGTTGTATGATCCTCTCAGTCAAAATGGTCCAAGTACGGTTTCTGCACGGCTAATCAACTGTCGGATTTCTCGTCTCGGATGAAAAATACCAGGTACAGCTACCGCACGGCTAATCATCTGTCGGTTCTCACTTGTGTCGGAATAGGATCTCTTTATCCTTTTGCACATTGTCACTGCGCCCAACATTCGCGAGTTTGATGCTCGTCACAGTCATCCTTTCCCAGATCCTACTCAGAATACCACAGACAAGGTTTAGACTTTCCGAATCTCAAGAATGCTTCCAATTGGTTCTAGCCTATACCACGAAGGTTCTAACCTCACAGACTCGGTCCGTGGATTAGAGACCCAAGAGAATATACTCCGGCTGTCGTCCAATGACTACGTTGAACATCATGTAGACCGTTTTTGGTTGTCAGGCATGCGGATCTTGGCTAAGCGAGTAACGAAGATAGTGGGTGATTGTCACGGGTCACCCCTTCATTCTGACTTAACTGAATTAAGTACGAGAGTATATCTTGGAGAAGAAGTAAGCATGAATTGAAAGAGAAACAATAGTACTTGCATTAATTCATGAAGAACAGCAGAGCTCCACACCTTAATCTATGAGGTGTAGAAACTCCACCGTAGAAAATACATAAGAGAAAAAGGTCTAGGCATGGCCGTGTGGCCAGCCTCCCAATGTGAAAAAATGGCATAAGCTCTAAAATTCCTGAATACAATAGTAAAAAGTGCTATTTATACTAAACTAGTAACCTAGGTTTACAAAAAATGAGTAACTAAGTGCATATAATATAGAAATCCACTTCCAGGGCCCACTTGGTGAGTGTTTGGGCTGAGCTTTGAAGCTTTCACATGCATAGGCCATTCTTGGAGTTAAACGCCAGCTTGGGTGCCAGTTTGGGCGTTTAACTCCAGTTCTGGTGCCAGTTCCGGCGTTTTACGCCAGAAAAGGGTCTATGGCTGGCGTTTAAACGCCAGTTTGGGCCATCAAATCTCGGGAAAAGTATGGACTATTATATATTGCTGGAAAGCCCAAGATGTCTGTTTTCCAAAGCAATTGAAAGCGCGACAATTGGGCTTCTAAAGTTCCAGAAAATCTACTTCGAGTTCAGGAGGGTCAGAATCCAACAACATCTGCAGTCCTTTCTCAGCCTCTGAATCAGGCTTTTGCTCAGGTACCTCAATTTCAGCCAGAAAATACTTGAAATTACATAAAAATCCACAAACTCATAATAAAATCGAGAAATGTGATTTTTACATAAAAACTAATAAAAATATAATGAAAAGTAACTAAAACATACTAAAAACTATGTAAAAACAATGCCAAAAAGGGTATAAATTATCCGCTCATCACAAACCTTCATATCTTTTGGTACAAAATTTATTTTTCAACCATTCTTGAACTGTTGGAAAGATTGATAAATGAATTTTCTAAAAAATCTAGTTTTGTAAAATTTCCAATTCTAAGGACCGAGTTACGGCCCACCGGTCAAAAATCTATTTTTACCAAAAAGAAGGATTTACCAATTTTCCAAATAATCACAAGTCCCAACCATTTTCAATCAACAAAATGAACCTAAACCAACACAATCCACATATTCACACTCAACCAAATTCAAACCTACTTCATCTACACATTCCAACTCAAATACATTAATTCAACATTTCAAAACCTCATTTTCCACTATTCCATCAATCCTTACAATTTTTACACATTCTATACATATTATCCATTCAATCTCATGCATTAGCACACAATTCAGTCATCACTTACTGTCCTTACCTTTTTTTGGTCTCCATCCCAAATTCCCCAATTCAATACATAATTCATAAACATATAATCATCATCCAAATCATCAATTTCCACAACACACCAACTATGCAAAATCATACAATTCACATTCCAATCATTAAGTACCACAACATATCATCTACACATATCAATACCAACCAAATACACAATCCAAACCTAATTCTCTGGGCATCTAGCCTAGAATTTCATACTACATTATACAGTATTTAAATGAAACTCAAACTGTACCTTTTGGAAGTCAAAGTCAGGCCTCTCACTTGTGAATCTCCCCTAAACCTTAGCTTTAAACTTTACCAATGAGCAATTTAATGCCTCAAACACCACTTTACACTATTTTCATACGATATATACATCACTCAATACACTAGGATTTTCAAAAATCATCATAAATATAAGAGAAGCGGTTCTTACCTTTTACCCACTAAGTTGTATCATGAAGCTCAGCTAGAACACATTCTAGAGTAACCCTAAACCATCAAAATCACAAGATCTTTCTAAAAACACAACCCAAAATATGAAATTTAAAGGAAATCAAAACTTGGGCATGAGTTTCAATGTTCCTTACCACAATACCAAGATATATTTGAAAAGCTCGATGAGGATGATGCATGATCGCAAACGGCTCGTCGATTAGAGCTCCAGAAAGGAAGTTATGGTGATTTTAGTGTTTATGGAGCTTAAGATTTCTCCCTTCACTTCTCTTCTTTCATTTTAGCATCAAACACAACAAATGAGGGTTGTGGTTTCTGAATTGCTTTAAGTGTAAGGTATATATATGTTGGGTTTAGGCTCAATTTGGGCCCGGTTATATGGCCCGTTTGGCCCAACTTTGGGTCAAAACCTTTAAGATTAACGTTTTAATGTGCATTTTAATTATTTTTTACCATCTCACTTACAATTTCAACTTTTTAACCTTTCTAACTGATAATTAATTTTTTCAGCTGCAGTGCTGGACAAATCTCAGCCGGTACTGCCGGTCAAATTTTCAGTGTACGTTTTTACATAGAAAACTATGTTCTCCGACTCAAAAAAATTCACTGAGTCCAAAAATCGTATTTAAATTGTCTAATTACGATTACTAAATTCTCCAACTATTTTTTTACATTTATTTTATTTCTTAATTAATTACAGTTTGACCGAATTTTACAATTATTCTCACACATAAGAGAGTAATCAACCAAAAATTAAGGTAAGGAGAGAAAATACAAATCTAAATTTTCATAGCATCTCTAACACTCACAACTTGAAAATTTGGAAGTAATGCACCTACACTAAAGGGAGCATTTCGCCAAGATAGAAGGCATTTAGAAAGAGGCTAAAATATAGTTTTCACATAGCTTTCAAGCTATCATATTTTTTCTCCGTCAGGAGGTTACATTGTATATCTTTCTTTATCAATTTATCTTTTTTTTTTATTTCTCATGGTAAAAGGCAATTTGTGGAGCATTTGAAAAAGTTATTTGAGAGAAAAAACAAAGCAGGTTAACTTGGAGAAAAAAGCCATTATTATGTCAAAATTCTTTTGATGTAATTTCTGTTTTGTAATCATGATGAGCCTAAGAGGTTTTTCATGCTAAGTTGGGTGAGCACTTAGTATTGAGAGTCTAAAGGGTGAACCTAGCTAAATCAAGCTTGATTTATTCGGGATAGGATTAAGAAGAATTCTAAAAAATTGATGTTTGTAATCTTTGAAAAATATAGTAAAAATTCTACCATAGTTATAGTAGAGACTAGATATAGGCTATGTTACACAAGATAATTGAACTAGGATATATGGATATATTCTTTCTCTTTTCTGTTATGTTTTTTATTTCATTCATTGTAAGATAAAAAGAAATTGTCCCTGCATAATCGATATCACAGATAAAGCAAAAACAAAGTCACATAATCTATTTTGGAGTTTAAGTTTAAAAATATAAAAAACAATTCTAAATTCAACCCCTTTTTCTAGGCCAGTGAAACTTTCAACTAATAAGTACTATCTTCCCTTCCATTTGTTTGTCCTTCCCTTTTGAAAATTAGCACTTCCACTCGATTTTTCTTTTTCTTTTTTCAATTCTTTGTGTACACTTAGAACAATGTCTCAAATGGAAAGGCAATCAGCAGCGTAAAAGTTTTTCAAATCTAATTACAAAAAGTACAAACTGCACAAAAAATTTCGAGGCTTAGTTATTAAATAAATTAACATAATGGGATCGTAGCTACTATAGGAAATTGGAATCAAAGTAGTTGTTTAGTAGAAGAAAAACCTAATTATACATTAGACTTAGCTTGTTCTTTCAGATTATAAAAATTAATTCAACCAAACTCAAAAATATATTCATCTACAAGATTTGATCATGTATATTATATGACGACACGTAAAAGGAAAAGAGTATGAGAAGATATATATGTGGCAACTACACAAAAAAACAAAAAAAAACGCAGGTACAACTTATGATTATTGCAACTCAGGAAGAATTTTATCTAGTCCTTCTAAATAGATATCAACTTCCGTTTATCTACGAAATTGAGAATTCTTATTCAACTGTTGGTTTAGAGTTAGTAAGCTCGTTTAACACAACTCTATTTTGTAGTGTATTACTATAAAGTCTTTCTTGTTCAGTATTTTTGTCGAACCTCATTCTCCACAATTCTTTCCCCCTGTTTTGAGCAATAAAGAAAAGGAGAAAAAATAAAATAAAAATGATTTGTCTATTATCAAATTGTGCTTTGTTGAATCAGCAAGCAATCCGAATACACACAAGCTTTTCTTGCAATAAACAACATATAAAAGAAGGATTACCATAAACATAAAGAATGGGGAAAATTGCATGTATTAAAATGTTTAAAAATTACTATTTTTATCAATTTAATTAGCACACTTGTTAGCTAATTTGTTTCTAATCAATGTAACTCTTAAATCACCGACTCTTTAAAAGTATAAACTACTCAATGTATTTTTTTTTCAATTGATAACCTTAACTATTTGTGTCTTCAAAATATATGTTAATTAAATCCTTAAATATTTAAAGCTACTACATTCCACGTCAAAAGTGCATATACAAAACAGAAGTTAGAATTAGATGAAAATCGATGAAAATCGGGAATTCTTAGTATGATAAAGGTGGACATAGGTAATATATATATAAAGTTCCAAAAAGTAGGAGGCATTCTTAAATAAACTTTGACATTCAGAATTATAAAAAAATAAACTAAACCAGAAAATAGGTAACCATCTAAGGTTCTCAAGTTTTGACTCTAATCCGAACTCACAATTTATTTTTTGTCTCATTAAACTCTATAATTCACTTTCTGTCTCTTTCAACCCTCCGAAACATCAGTAGAACAACCTTCGTCCCTCTTTCACTAGACAAGAGATCTCTCAGTTGCAAACACATACAAAACAGACAAAGAAAACACAGGTAGAATGCATATACAGCAGGTAGAACATATAGCAATTGGACATAGTAAATCAAATAGGCAAACTTAAGTAATGCAAACTCAAAAAAAACAATCAAATGCATATGATGCATGCCTGCCCTATGGCCAATGAGTCTCATCTGTTGGTTATAAAGCCAACTTGACATGTTCGGTAGCTAACCCTGGACAGAACACCAAATACGGAGCAAGTGGGACCCAAACCACAACCCTTACGGAGAGGAATTCACTCTAGCTCAATTTATTTTTTGATACAACAGTTAAAAAAATCACTCTACTTCTTTTGTTTACACTTAAGTTTTAGAAAAAACAATGAAATTTTATCCATAAAAAATTGAAAATAGTAACTACAAGGTTTAGAGATTTTTATACCTCTTAACTTCAAAACCTTAACTCATACATTCTCTAAGATAAAAAATAAAAGTGAAATAAAGTGAAAAGTAAAAAAAAATAAATCTTAAAATAAATACTAATAAAGTGATGTATATTTAATTCAATTTGGCTAATGATAATCTTCAATGCAACTCAAAAATAGTAGAACATCTGGTTGTCCATAATTATTAACTACTATCTTAATCAATTCTTGATGCATATCTTGAACAAACGATTTATCCATATTTATAAAATCTTCTTTTATTCTCTTAAATGTTGATCTTGTAATTATACTAATTTGCATATTGATGGACTTTTTCCAAACTCAGCAAGTGCATCGAATTGTATCAAGTAATACCATGGGAGTGGGTTATCGTTCCCACCAGGATTAATGGACAGAGCAAGTAATAGTTAATTGATTATTCTAATTAGACAATTAAAAATTAGGTTTTAGAGGTATTCAGTATTAAAAACAGCGAATTAAATGAAAGCATTTTGTAAACGATTGAGAAAGTAATACGAATAAAAACGTTAAGGCTTCAGAGATGTTTAAACTTTAGGAAAATTACTTTTCACTGTCTACTTTGATCATGCAAGGATGTATCCATTGTAAACCCTAATTAATCAAACCCCAATCCCTTGATGATTCAATTTCTCTTAACGTAACAAACCGTTAATTCCTTGATCAATTGATTATGATAAGAGGTGAGGCATGTTTACTGATTCAAAACCACACAATTCTTAAGAATTAAACCTAGTTGATTTCATGTCACTTATCAAACCAGTTTTAAAACTTAAAGAATTATGATAAGTTTTTAAACTTAATTCTAATAACCAACTTTTCCAAGGTGATAATAGAATTCAAATCATATTAGAATTATTTCTCAATACATTCAAATTCTTGTGATGAAGAACGAAAACTTGCTTATTAAAAAAACATCAATGCAGTAATCAAAAGTAGAAAAGCAATAACATTAGTCCATTAAAGTCAACAGGGCTCCTAACCTTAACTGAGGAGATTAGTGACTCATAGTGCTTGAAAACAAAAATAATCAATTGAAACGGCTACTGGAAGAGAGCTCACGTGTGTGTCTCTCACTCCTTTTAAATACTAACCCTAAACCTAAAATTTAGAATTCAAAACTAAATCAAAGGAAAACAGAATCCAATCTAATCCAATTAAGTCTTCTCATATAGTTTTCCTTCTCAATTTAAGCTATTGGTGATTCTCTTCATAATTGGCAATCAAGGCTTGATATCGTGGACTTGTGCATAATCTTGGATCATCAAATTAAGTGCTTGAAGTTTAGAGAGATTGGTGAAGAATTTGGGAGGCCATGAGAGTTAGCCCATGAGCTGCGTTAGATGCATGGCTTGTGCGTTGAATGCAGGACCAAAAATTTGGGTTCCTTAAGCCTCTGTTGATGGTGCGTTGAACGCAAGGGAGGACTAGAGGTTGCATTGAAGGCAAGAGAATCTGCGTTAAACGTATGGACATTGAACATTGATCACAGGGATTGGTTGCGTTGGCTGCATGGTTTGGCGCGTCAAACGCATGGTGGAGGCTTTGTTGCGCTGAGCTGTGTTGAATGCAACATGGTGGTGCGTTGAACACAGGTGATGGTGCGTTCAACGCAGGGTTGGCTTAGCATCCAAGGACTATCTATTTTGGCTGCGTTGAATGTAAAACATAGTCTAACCGTAATTGATTAAATAATAAATTAGATATGAGCGAATATGGTTAGAAAATTTGACAATTGGAATTTGGTAATTTAAATATGATATTTGGACTCAGTAAATTTTTCTGAGTTGGAAAACATAGTTTTCTGTGTAAAAATAAACACTGGAATTTTGACCGGCAGTACCAGCTAAGATCTGTCTGGTACTGCAGCTGAGAAAATTGAATATAATTAAATGAGTTTAAGGAATTATGAATTATAACTAGGGAAGGTAGAAATATTTAAAGTACGATTTAGAGTGCTAATCTTAAAGGTTTTGGCCCAAAATTGGGCCAACGGACAAAAATAAGTGAACCGGGTCTAAGTGGGCCCAAGACCCAACATAAACATTAGTTATGAGCATTTCAGCTCATTTTTCCTAAAGAATGGGGTGCGGGACGCTGAATTGGGAAGGGAGGAAGAAGAGAGGAGACCCTAACTCTCTTTGTCCTCAAATCACCATAACGTTCTCTCCGGAACTCCGATTGAAGAGTCGTTTGTGGCCACGCGTTGCTCTTTTCATCCTCTACAATTTTATCTAATTTTTGTAGTGAGTAATCTACTATACTCTGCCCAGTTTTCGTTTTCATCTTTAAATTCGAAATTAGCATGGGTTTTGAGGAAATCTTGTGATTTTGGTTGTTTAGGAGTGCTCTAGTATGAGCCATGGGTGATATTCATCACAAACTTCAGTGGGTTAAGGTAAGAAATCCTCCAACCCTTGTGATTTATCAATTTCATGAACCCTAGGTTAATGTATATATGTGAAATTGGTTATGTTAGTGTATTTGGTAAAGTTTGGTGCACAATTGGGAGATTGGTGTTGCTTGAGGAGCTTTGGAGAGGCTTAGAGCTAAGGTTGGTGGAGACTTCCTGGTGCACGAAATTGTGATCATCAATGGCGCCAACAACTTGGTGCGCACAATTGTAATCTCAACTCTTTATCACAACTCCGCACAACTAACCAGCAAGTACACTGGGTCGTCCAAGTAATAAACCTTACGTGAGTAAGGGTCGATCCCACGGAGATTGTCGGCTTGAAGCAAGCTATGGTCATCTTGTAAATCTCAGTCAGGCAGATTCAAATGGTTATGGAGAATTGATAATTATAAAATAGAATAAAGATAGAGATACTTATGTAATTCATTGGTAGGAATTTCAGATAAGCGTATCAAGATGCTTTATTCCATCTGAACCTCTGCTTTCCTATTGCCTCCTTCCAACCATTCATACTCCTTTCCATGGCAAGCTTTATGTTGGGCATCACCGTTGTCAATGGCTACTTCCCGTCCTCTCAGTGAAAATGTTCCAAATGCGCTGTCACCGCACGGCTAATCATCTGTCGGTTCTCGATCATGTTGGAATAAGATCCATTGATCCTTTTGCATCTGTCACACGCCGAACAATCGCGAGTTTGAAGCTCATCACAGTCATCCCTTCCTGGATCCTACTCGGAATACCACAGACAAGGTTTAGACTTTCCGAATCTCAAGAATGACTGCCAATAATTCTAGCCTATACCACGAAGGTTCCAATCTTATATTAGAAACCCAAGAGATACGCATTCAAGCCATTGCTAGTAGAACAGAGGTGGTTGTCAGACACATGTTCATAGGTGAGAATGATGATGAGTGTCACGGATCATCACATTTGTCAAGTTGAAGAACGAATGAATATCTTAGAGAAGAAGCAGGCGTGAATTGAATAGAAGAACAATAGTAATAGTATTAATTCATGAAGAACAGCAGAGTTCCACACCTTAATCTATGGTGTGTAGAAACTCCACCGTTGAGAATACATAAGAACAAAAGGTCCAGGCATGGCCGTGAGGCCAGCCCCCAAATGTGAAAAGGTCTATGAAAGTATGATCAAGTGTGTAAAATACAATAACAAAAGGTCCTATTTATAGAAGACTAGTAGCCTAGGGTTACAGAAATAAGTAATTAATGCAGAAATCTTCTTCCGGGCCCACTTGGTGTGTGCTTGGGCTGAGCATTGAAGCTTTCATATGTAGAGACTTTTCTTGGAGTTAAACACCAGCTTTTGTACCAGTTTGGGTGTTTAACTCCAGCTTTTATGCCAGTTCTAGCGTTTTGACGCCAGAATTTTTGTGCTGACTTGGAACGCCGGTTTGGGCCATCAAATCTCGAGCAAAGTATAGACTATTATATATTGATGGAAAGCCCAGGATGTCTACTTTCTAATGCAATTAAGAGCGCGCCAATTGGGCTTTTGTAGCTCTAGAAAATCCACTTAGAGTGCAGGGAGGTCAGAATCCAACAGCATCTGCAGTCCTTTTTCAGCCTCTGAATCAGATTTTTGCTCAGGTCCCTCAATTTCAGCCAGAAAATACCTGAAATAACAGAAAAATACACAAACTCATAGTAAAATCCAGAAATTTAATTTTTATTTAAAAACTAATAAAAACATAATAAAAACTAACTAAAATATACTAAAAACATACTAAAAACGATGCCAAAAAGCGTATAAATTATCCGCTCATCACAACACCAAACTTAAATTGTTGCTTGTCCCCAAGCAACTAAAAATCAAATAGGATAAAAAGAATAGAATATACAATGAATTCCAAAAACATCTATGAAGATCAGTATTAATTAGATGAGTGGGGCTATTAGCTTTTTGCTTCTGAATAGTTTTGGCGTCTCACTTTATCCTTTGAAGTTCAGAATGGTTGGCTTCTATAGGAACTCATAATCCATATAGTGTTATTGATTCTCCTAGTTAAGTATGTTGATTCTTGAACAAAGCTACTTTATGAGTCTTGGCCGTGACCCTAAGCATTTTGTTTTCCAGTATTACCACCGGATACATAAATGCCACAGACACATAACTGGGTGAACCTTTTCAGATTGTGACTCAGCTTTGCTATAGTCCCCAATTAGAGGTGTCCAGATCTCTTAAGCACACTCTTTTTGCTTTGGACCATGACTTTAACTGCTCAGTCTCAAGTTTTCACTTAACACCTTCACGCCACAAGCACATGGTTAGGGACATCTTGGTTTAGCCGCTTAGGCCAGGATTTTATTCCTGTAGGCCCTCCTATCCACTGATACTCAAAGCCTTGGATCCTTTTTATTACCCTTGCCTTTTGGTTTTAAGGGCTATTGGCTTTTTCTGCTTGCTTTTCTTTTTCTTTCTTTTTCTTTTATTTTTCACCATTTTTTTATCTTTTTTTTCTCTTTTTTTTTTTCGCAAGCTTTTCACTGCTTTTTCTTGCTTCAAGAATCAATTTTATGATTTTTCAGATCATCAAATAATATTTCTCCTTTTTCTATCATTCTTTCAAGAGCCAACAATTTTAACATTCTTAAACAACAAATTCAAAAATATGCACTGTTCAAGCATTCATTCAGAAGAACAAAAGTATTGCCACCACATCAAAATAATTAAACTATTTTAAAATTCGAAATTCATGTACTTCTTTTTCTTTTTCAATTAAAAACATTTTTCATTAAAGAAAGGTGATGGATTCATATTCATAACTTTAAGGCATAAATGATCATGTAATAAAGACACAAACATAGATAAACATAAAGCATAAAATTTCGAAAAATAGAAACATAAGGAACAAGGAAATTAAAGAACGGGTCCACCTTAGTGATGGCAACTAGTTCTTCCTCTTGAAGATCTTATGGAGTGCTTGAGCTCCTCAATGTCTCTTCCTTGCCTTTGTTGCTCCTCTCTCATGACTCTTTGATCTTCTCTAATTTCATGAAGGAGGATGGAATGTTCTTGGTGCTCTACCCTTAGTTGTCCCATATTGGAACTTAATTCTCCTAGGGAGGTGTTAATTTGCTCCCAATAGTTTTGTGGAGGAAAATGCATCCCTTGAGGTATCTCAGGAATTTCATGATGAGGAATTTTCTCATGCCCTTGTCCATGAGTGGGATCTCTTGTTTGCTCCATCCTTTTCTTAGTAATGGGCTTGTCCTCATCAATGAGGATGTCTTCCTCTATGTCAATTTCAGCTGAATTGCAAAGGTGACAAATAAGATGAGGGAAGGCTAACCTTGACAAAGTAGAGGACTTGTCCGCCACCTTGTAGAGTTCTAGGGATATAACCTTATGAACTTCTACTTCCTCTCCAATCATGATGCTATGAATCATGATCGCCCGGTCTATAGTAACTTCAGACCGGTTGCTAGTGAGAATGATTGAGTGTTGGATGAACTCCAACCATCCCCTAGCCACGGGCTTGAGGTCATGCCTTCTTAGTTGAACCGGATTTCCTCTTGAATCTCTCTTCCATTGAGCGCCCTCTTCACAAATGTCTATGAGGATTTGGTCCAACCTTTGATCAAAGTTGACCCTTCTAGTGTAGGGGTGTGCATCTCCTTGCATCATTGGCAAGTTGAATGCCAACCTTACATTCTCCGGACTAAAATCTAAGCATTTCTCCCGAACCATTGTAAGCCAATTCTTTGGGTCCGGGTTCACACTTTGATCATGGTTCTTGGTGATCCATGCATTGGCATAGAACTCTTGAACCATTAAGATTTTGACTTATTGAATGGGGTTGGTGAGAGCTTCCCAACCTCTTCTTCGAATCTCATGTCGGATCTCCGGATATTCACCCTTTTTGAGTTTGAAAGGGACCTCGGGGATCACCTTCTTCTTGGTCACGACTTCATAGAAGTGGTCTTGATGCACCCTTGAGATGAATCTCTCCATCTCCCATGACTCGGAGGTGGAAGCTTTTGCCTTCCCTTTCCTCTTTCTAGAGGTTTCTCCGGCTTTTGGTGCCATAAATGGTTATGGAAAAACAAAAAGCTTTAGCTTTTACCACACCAAACTTAGAAGGTTTTCTCGTTCTTGAGCAAAAGAAGAAAGAAGAGAGTAGAAGAAGAAGAAATAGAGGAGATGGAAGGGGCTTAGTGTTTCGGCCAAGGGGGAGAAGTAGTGTGTATGTTGAGTGAAAATGAAAGAGTGAAGATGGATTTATATAGGAGTAGAGAGGGGGGTATGGTTCGGCCATGATGGGTGGGTTTGGGAGGGAAAGTGGTTTGAATTTGAATGGTGAGGTAGGTGGGGTTTTTTGAAGGATGGATGTGAGTGGTGAAGAGAATGGTAGGATTTGATAGGTGAGGGGTTTTTGGGGAAGATGTATTGAGGTGATTGGTGAAGGGGGGAAGAAGAGAGAGAGATGAGGTAGGTGGGGATCCTGTGAGGTCCACAGATCCTGAGGTGTCAAGGATTTTTTATCCCTGCACCAAGTGGCGTGCAAAACGCCCCTTTCTGCCAATCCTGGCGTTAAACGCCAGGTTGCTGCCCATTTCTGGCATTTAACGCCAGCTTCTTGCCCTTTTCTGGCGTTAAACACCAGCTCCATGCCCATTCTGGCGTTAAACGCCCAGAATGGTGCCAGGTTGGGCGTTTAACGCCCATTCTGCTGCCCTTACTGGTGTTTAAACGCTAGTAGGCTTCTCCTCTAGGGTGTGCTGTTTTTTATTCTATTTTTCAGTTTGTTTTTGCTTTTTCAATTGTTTTTGTGACTTCACATGATCATCAACCTATAAAAAACATAAAATAAAAATAAAAAATAGGGATTTAACATAGATAAGTAAAATTGGGTTGCCTCCCAACAAGCGCTTCTTTAATGTCGGTAGCTTGACAGTGGCCTCTCATGGAGTCTCACAGATACTCAGAGCATGATGGTGGCCTCTCAACACCAAATTTAGAGTTTGGTTGTGGCCTCCCAAAACCAAACTTAGAGTTTGAATGTGGGGGTTTTTTTTGACTCTGCATTAAGAGAAGCTTTTCATGCTTCTTCTCCATGATTACAGAGGGAGATCATTGAGCTTTAAACACAAGGGAGTCCTCATTCACTTGAAGGACCAATTCTCCTCTGTCAACATCAATCACAGCTTTTGCTGTGGCTAGGAAGGGTCTGCCAAGGATGATGGATTCATCCATACACTTCCCAGTCTCTAAGATTATGAAATAAGCAGGGATGTAATGGTCTTCAACCTTTACCAAGACATCCTCTACAAGTCCATAAGCTTGTTTCCTTGAATTGTCTGCCATCTCTAATGAGGTTCTTGCTGCTTGCACCTCAAAAATTCCTAGTTTCTCCATTACAGAGAGAGGCATGAGGTTTATGCTTGACCTTAGGTCACACAGAGCCTTTTCAAAGGTCATGGTGCCTATGGTACAAGGTATTGAGAACTTTCCAGGATCTTGTCCCTTTGGGGATAATCTCTGCCTAGTCAAGTCATCCAGTTCTTTGGTGAGCAAGGGGGGTTCATCCTCCCAAGTCTCATTACCAAATAACTTGGCATTTAGTTTCATGATTGCTCCAAGGTACTCAGCAACTTGCTCTTCAGTAACATCTTCATCCTCTTCAGAGGAAGAATACTCATCAGAGTTCATGAATGGCAGAAGTAAATTTAATGGAATCTCTATGGTCTCAGTGTGAGCCTCAGATTCCCATGGTTTCTCATTAGAAAACTCCATGGAGGCCAGTGGACGTCCATTGAGATCTTCCTCAGTGGAGATCACTGCCTTTTCCTCCTCTCCAGGTTCGGCCGTGTGGGTCATGGTGATGGCCTTGCACTCTTTTTTTGGATTCTCTTCTGTATTGCTTGGAAGAGTACTAGGAGGGAGTTCAGTAACTTTCTTACTCAACTAACCTACTTGTGCCTCCAAATTTCTAATGGAGGACCTTGTTTCAGTCATGAAACTTTGAGTGGTTTTGATTAGATCAGAGACTATGGTTGCTAAGTCAGAGTGGCTTTGCTTAGAATTATCTGTCTGTTGCTGAGAAGATGATGGAAAAAGTTTGCCATTGCTAAACCTATTTCGTCCATCATTATTGTTGTTGAAGCCTTGTTGAGGCCTCTCTTGATCTTTCCATGAGAGGTTTGAATGATTTCTCCATGAAGGATTATAGGTGTTTCCATAGAATTCTCCCATGTAATTCACCTCTTCCATTGCTGGGTTCTCAGGATCATAAGCTTCTTCTTCAGATGAAGCTTCTTTGGTACTGACTGTTGCTGCTTGCATTCCAGACAGACTTTGAGAAATCATATTGACTTGTTGAGTCAATATTTTGTTCTAAGCCAATATGGCATTCAGAGTATCAATCTCAAGAACTCCTTTCTTTTGACTTGTCCCATTATTCACAGGATTCCTTTTAGAGGTGTACATGAATTGGTTATTTACAACCATTTCAATGAGTTCCTGAGCTTCTGCAGGTGTCTTCTTCAGATGAAGAGATCCTCCAGCAGAGTTGTCCAATGACATCTTAGACAGTTCAGACAGACCATCATAGAAGATACCTATGATGCTCCATTTTGAAAGCATGTCAGAAGGGCACCTTCTGATTAATTGCTTTTATCTTTCCCAAGCTTCATAGAGGGATTCACCTTCCTTCTGTCTGAAGGTTTGGACTTCCACTCTAAGCTTACTCAATTTTTGAGGTGGAAAGAATTTTGCCAAGAAGGCATTGACTAGTTTTTCCTAAGAGTTCATGCTTTTTTTAGGTTGTGAATCCAACCATGTTCTAGCTCTGTCTCTTATAGCAAAGGGAAAAAGCATAAGTCTATTGACCTCAGGATCAACCCCATTGGACTTGACAGTGTCACAGATTTGCAAGAATTCAGCTAAGAACTGATGAGGATCTTCCAATGGAAGTCCATGAAACTTGCAATTCTGTTGCATCAGAGAAACTAATTGAGGCTTAAGATCAAAGTTGTTTGATCCAATGGCAGGGATTGAGATGCTTCTCCCATAGAAGTCAGGAGTAGGTGCAGTAAAGTCACCAAGCACCTTCCTTGCATTGTTGGCATTGTTGTTGTTTTCGGCTGCCATGTCTTTTTCTTGTTTGAAAAGTTCTGTTAGGTCCTCTATAAAGAGTTGTACTTTAGCTTCTATTAGTTTTCTCTTCAAGGTCCTTTCAGGTTCAGGATCAGCTTCAACAAGAATACCTTTGTCCTTGCTTCTGCTCATATGAAAAGAGAAGAAGAAAGTATGGAATCCTCTATGTCACAATATAGAGATTCCTTGAGGTGTCAGAGGAAAAGTTAGCAAGTATTTTCGAAGATAGTAAAAAAATGGAAAGAAATTTATTTTGAAAAGATATGATTGAAAATATATGATTTGAAAAAGATTTGATTTTGAAAACTTATGAAAACTTGAAAAAAATTTGAATTAAAAACAAAATCTTCCCTCTTATGTCATCCTGGCGTTAAACGCCCAGAATGGTATCCATTCTGGCATTTAACGCCCAAAATGCTACCCTTTTGGGCGTTTAACGCCCAGCCAGGTACCCTGGCTGGCATTTAAATGCCAGTTTTCCTTCTTCACTGGGCGTTTTGAATGCCCAGCTTTTTCTGTATAATTCCTCTGCTGCATGTTCTGAATCTTCAATTCTCTGTATTATTGACTTGGAAAGACATAATTTTGAAAAATTTTTGGATTTTTAATGATGAGGAACAATCAAAATGCAATTAAACATGGAAAACTAAGATCAAATTCATAATGCATGCAAGGCACCAAACTTAAAAGTTTGTATACTAAGGACTATAACAATTTGAAAAATGCATGTGAGAAACAACTAAACACACAAAACAAGAGAATTTAAAGATCAGAGCAAGGAAATCATCAAGAACATCTTGAAGATCAATGACGAACATAATGCATGTAATTTTTGAAAATTAGAAGAATAAAGACATGCAATTGACACCAAACTTAAAATTAGACACTAGACTCAAACAAGAAACATAGAATATTTTTTATTTTTATGGTTTTATAAAATTTTTTTGTGATTTTTCAAAAATTGAGTGGAGAAGAAAAGAAAGGGATTCAAAATTTTTAATAAGAATTCCAGGAATCATTGCAATGCTAGTCTAAGAGTCCGGTCCAGGAATTAGACATGGCTTACTAGCCAGCCAAGCTTTCAAAGAAAGCTCCGGTCCAAAACACTAGACATGGCCAATGGCCAGCCAAGCTTTAGCAGATCATTGCTCACAACAGCAAAATTGATAGAAATCAACAAGCTCTTGTGATGATAAGTTGAAACCTCGGTCCAAAAGATTAGACATGGCTTCACAGCCAGCCAGACTTCAACAAATCATCATGAAACTCTAGAATTCATTCTTAAAACTCTGAAGAACAAAATAGAAAAAGTTTTTTGTATTTTTGAAAAAAAATTTTCGAAAATAAAAAGTAAAAAGCAATAAGATGAGCCGTCAGTTGTCCAAACTCGAACAATCCTTGGCAACGGCGCCAAAAACTTGGTGCACGAAATTGTGATCATCAATGGCGCCAACAACTTGGTGCGCACAATTGTAATCTCAACTCTTTATCACAACTCCTCACAACTAACCAGCAAGTGCACTGGGTCGTCCAAGTAATAAACCTTACGTGAGTAAGGGTCGATTCCACGGAGATTGTTGGCTTGAAGCAAGCTATGGTCATCTTTTAAATCTCAGTCAGGCGAATTCAAATGGTTATGGAGAATTGATAATTATAAAATAGAATAAAGATAGAGATACTTATGTAATTCATTGGTAGGAATTTTAGATAAGTGTATGAAGATGCTTTATTCCTTCTGAACCTCTGCCTTCCTATTGCCTCCTTCCAACCATTCATACTCCTTTCCATGGCAAGCTTTATGTTGGGCATCACCGTTGTCAATGGCTACTTCCCGTCCTCTCAATGAAAATGTTCCAAATGCGCTGTCACCACACGGCTAATCATCTGTCAGTTCTCGATCATGTTGGAATAAGATCTATTGATCCTTTTGCGTCTGTCACACGCCCAACAATCGCGAGTTTGAAGCTCGTCACAGTCATCCCTTCCCGGATCCTACTCGGAATACCACAGACAAGGTTTAGACTTTCCGGATCTCAAGAATAACCGCCAATAATTCTAGCCTATACCACGAAGGTTCCAATCGTAGATTAGAAACCCAAGAGATACGCATTCAAGCCATTGCTAGTAGAACATAGGTGGTTGTCAGGCACATGTTCATAGGTGAGAATGATAATGAGTGTCACGGATCATCACATTCATCAAGTTGAAGAACGAATGAATATCTTAGAGAAGAAGCAGGCGTGAATTGAATAGAAGAACAATAGTAATTGTATTAATTCATGAAGAACAGCAGAGCTCCACACCTTAATATATGGTGTGTAGAAACTCCACCGTTGAGAATACATAAGAACAAAAGGTCCAGGCATGGCCGTGAGGCCAGCCCCCAAATGTGAAAAGGTCTATGAAAGTATGATCAAGTGTGTAAAATACAATAGCAAAAGGTCCTATTTATAGAAGACTAGTAGCCTAGGGTTACAGAAATAAGTAATTAATGCAGAAATCTTCTTTCGGGCCCACTTGGTGTGTGCTTGAGCTGAGCATTGAAGCTTTCATATGTAGAGACTTTTCTTGGAGTTAAACGCCAGCTTTTGTGCCAGTTTGGGCATTTAATTCCAGCTTTTATGCCAGTTCTGGCGTTTTGACGCCAGAATTTTTGTGCTGACTTGGAACGCCATTTTGGGCCATCAAATCTCCGGCAAAGTATGGACTATTATATATTGATGGAAAAGAGCGTGCCAATTGGGCTTATGTAGCTCCAGAAAATCCACTTCGAGTGCAGGGAGGTCGGAATCCAACAGCATCTGCAGTCTTTTTTCAGCCTCTGAATCAGATTTTTGCTCAGGTCCCTCAATTTCAGCCAGAAAATACCTAAAATCATAGAAAAACACACAAACTCATAGTAAAGTCCAGAAATGTGATTTTTATTTAAAAACTAATAAAAACATAATAAAAACTAACTAAAATATACTAAAAACATACTAAAAACAATGCCAAAAAACGTATAAATTATCCGCTCATCACTTCCCAAGAAGAGGCTCAATTGGTTTGGCTACAAGAGGTACGGTTTAAGTTTCATTTAAGTACCGTATGGTGTGATGAGAATTCCTAGGCTAGATGCCCCTAGGATTAAGTTTGGATTGTGTGAATGGTTGGTGCTAATATGCATAGTTGATATGTAATGTAAATTAATGGTCGGTTTGAAAATTGTGTGGATTTGTATTTTGGTGTATTGAGAATTTGATGAATTGGACAATGAGTATTGGTTTGTGGAATATGCAATTAAATTGTGAATTTGGGCCGGAGGCCGTGAATTTTGGGCCAGAGGCCGAAAAGAGGTAAAGAAGGTAAGTTGACGTGTGTATTGTGTGATGATATAAGTAATTGGATGGATTTTATATATTGAATGTGTGAATAATTGGTTTGGTTATTGAATAATATGTTTGAGGAATTGAAGTGTAAAATTTGATGGTTTTGGGTGAAATTGTGTAGATGACGTAGGTTTGATTTTGTTTGAGTGTAATTATGTGAATGTGATTGGGTTGTGGTCATTTGGATAAGTGGAAATGAATTTGGCTTGGGAACATTGGAAAAATTGGTGATTTCTATGTTTGGGTAAAAACTGATTTTTGACCAACTTTGGCGGTCCATAACTCGGTCCACAAAGTTTGGAATTCATCAAATTTGGATTTTTATGAGAGTTTATTTAACAAACTTTCCAACGGTTTAGAAATGGTTGAAAAAAGAATTTTGTAGAAGAAGTTATGTGTGTTGGAAGTTTGGGGTTTGAAACTGTGAATTCTGCAGCTTTTTAACTTAGTAAAATTTTTGGCAGAATGCACTCCCACGCGTAGGCGTGCCCGACGCGCACGCGTCATTTTCAAATGTTCACTACCCATGCGTGCGCTTGGCCGATGCGTACGCGTCGATGTGCTGATCCAATTGCCTAGCCAAATTTCCGAGAGTTGTGCGAGCATTGCGCTGGCTTTGTGCGTGGGGCACAAAACGCACCCACGCGTATGCACAGCTGATGCGTACGCGTCGCTTTGTTTTTCTGATCCCACCCGTACGTGTGGGCGACACGCACACGTCACTTTGTTTTTCTGGTTTTCACGCGTGCGCGTGGGCAGCGCACACGCGTGACCCTATTTTCACCCCAAGGTTGATTTTTGAGTTTTCAAAGCCAAATTTCAGACTTCTGAGTCTCCATTCGCACCCTTTATGTCCTAGATCTTTATAGTATACATAGTAATAAAAAGAAGCTAGGACATGTGATAACTTGTAGTTGAAGTAAGTGATATTAATAATGAGTTATGTTTAATGATGACTGTATGAGTTGTTGAGGGTGATGATAGAAGTGCGGTGTATGCCGTGAGCCAAAAGGCTGTATTTGATAACGATTATTGGCTGGTTATGGGTTATGCTATGAGTTGGATGGCTATGATAAATATTGATTTTTGGCTAGTTATGGGTTATGCCATGAGCCGGATGGCTATGATAAATATTGATTTATAGTTGGAAATGAAAATATAGCTTTGAATGATTGCTTTATCTTGAGCTCTTTTTCTAGAAAGTGCGACCCCAGAGAAATAGAGGAAGGTGAGGATCCCTTTCTTTGTTCTTCTTGGTATTGTAAAATCGCCCCCAGCGAGATGGTGGGAAGTTAGGATCCCCTCCTTGGTTCCTCCTGGGCATATGAGAACGTACCTCCTGGGTAGATGCAAGGGTTGTGGTTGCGCCCCACTTGCTCCAGGTTGGTTAGTATAGAGGCTCCCCGGGTAGACGCAAGGGTTGTGGTTTTATCCCACTTGCCCCGATTATTATGAGTGATGTATAAATGTACAATCATGCGATGTATAAATGACGATATGGTCATAATGGATGATTATGGAATGTTATGAATGAATGAGTAATGATTATCTGAGATACTAGTTTCCCTGGATGAAAGCAGTGACTAGCCACCACGTGCTCCAGGTTGAGACTCGATACTCTGCTGACCCTATGTCGTATGGCCGAACACTGTGAAAGTTCCAGATGAGGTTGCCCCCGTGGATAAACACCAGTGTGGGTGTTGTGTCGATAAACACCAGTATGAGTGTTGTATGATTATAATTATGATCATGATTATGATTGAGAATAACTTTAGTTGGAGATGCACGACAGAGGTACAGTCCAATGGTTAGCTACCAGGACTTGTCGGGTTGGCTATATAACCGACAGATGATATCATCAGCTATAGGGCAGGCATTCATCATTTGCATATGTTTGAATTGTTTGGATTTGCCTATTTTTTTTTATTGTTATATCATATACGTTATGTTACCTGATTATATGCTACTTGTTCTACTTGTACTTTAATTGTGTATTACTTTCCTGTATTGCTTGTGTTTGTATAACTGAGAGGTCCCTCATGCTGGTGTCAGTGGACGCTGAGAGCTGTTCTTGATGAGATGAATTGATGATGTGACTGAATAATGATGATGATCATTGAATGAGATAATTTGAGCTCCCTGGGTAGATGATGCGTGAGCATCTTTCCTATCTTTTCCTAGTGAATTTGCATCTAATTTGTTGAGTTTAATTAAGAATTAATTATATTTTAGGTACTATGGATGCTATTTTGAGTTTTGTGCAATTTTATTTATTTTAGGTAGCATTCGGATGGATTTGATGAAGTTTCTGCAGAGAAAGAGATGAAACCAAGGAGATGACCAGCGAATACTGACGCGGACGCATGGTTCACGCGATCGCGCAGAATGGAGGAGATCGCAATGACGCGATTGCGTGCCTGACGTGAACGCGTGGACAAGAATCTGCACAAATGACGCGAACGCATGGACGACCCGGACGCGTCACATGCGCCACGTGCAGAAAATGTTGAAAAACGCTGGGGGCGATTTCTGGGCTGTTTTGACCCAGTTCTTAGCCCAGAAATCACAGATTAGAAGCTGCATAATGGACAAATCAAGTGGTCCTACTCATCAGCTGAAGACTTCTTAATTAATTCGAATTTAAATTCAAATCTTATTTTAGGAAAATATATTATTTTAATTTTAATTTTAGAAATTTGATTTTTAAATTATTAGGATTAGTTATAAAAGAGATCCCAATAGGGTGGTTCTAGGGGAACATTCCACAACATTATTCCATACAAATTTATATTCCGTATTCCATGAGCAACTAATCCTCCACTATTAAGGTTAGGAGCTCTGTCTATTGTATGGATTGATAATATTATTTTTCTTTTTTAATTCATGTTTTGATTTATATTCAATAATTGTTTTCGTTCTTTATTTTATGACTTTGGGTGGAACGGAAGTATGACCCATGTTCTATTTGAGTTCTTGTAAAACTTGGAAAAGCTCTTTACTTGAACAATAGCTTGAAAACATATTATCCTAAATTTCTAATTGTTTGTATTTAACAGGATACGTGACATATAATCCCTTTATTTTTGGATAATTAGGATTCTTGTGGCATATAAACTAGAATTTGATCATCACCCTCTAATTGGAATTAATTGACCAAGGAATTGGCAGTTGATGAATTTTAGAAGAGACTAGGAAGGTCTAAGGAATTAGGGTCTAGTCACAAATAGTTTGCCATGAATTAAATCTTGCATGATTAAAATAGTTAATAAGAAAAGTCAATCCAGAAAATAGATAACTCTAAAACCTTAACTGTCTTCTCCATATATTATTCCCAACTTTATTACTTGCCCTTCTTTAATATTTTTGCTATTGTTTAATGTCTTTGAACTCCCAAAACTATTTTCTATTTGTCTAACTAATCCTATCAAACGCTATTATTGCTTAATCCATCAATCCTCGTGGGATCGACCCTTACTCACGTAAGGTATTACTTGGTACGACCCGGTGCACTTGCCAGTTAGTAAGTGTGGTTGTAAAAACCGCACCAGAAACAAACCTGCAGCAACTAAGGTTGAACAAGTTACCTCACAAGGACTTCTCTGCACTCTGACGTAGAGAGTCCCATCTTTTCTTGTCTTCTGGTTGTTTATGCGCAGGAACAGAGACAAAGATCATCTCTTAGACTTTGATCCTGAACCTGAAAGAACTTTCAGGCGACGTTTACTACAAGCAAGACTTTGCAAGGCTGCAGAATCCACTATGGCAAATAATAATGCTAATGCCAATGTGGTAAATCCGAATGGGGATGATCAACAGAGGAGAGTGCTTGGCTCTTATTCTACCCCTACTGCGGATCTTTATGGAAAAAGTATCGTGGTGCCTCCAATAACTGCAAACAACTTTGAGTTGAAGCCACAATTGGTCACCCTGGTGCAGCAAAACTGCCAGTATCATGGACTTCCTCATGAAGATCCAAATCAGTTCATATCTGATTTTCTGCAAATATGTGACACTGTGAAGATAAATGGAGTAAACCCAGAGGTGTACAAACTCATGCTTTTCCCATTTGCTCTGAGGGATAAAGCAAAGCTATGGCTAGATTCCCAACCAAAGGAGAGTCTGAATACGTGGGAAAAGGAAGTTACGGAGTTTCTCACTAAATTCTTCCCAACAAAGAAGCTGACTAAGCTTAGGTTGGAGGTTCAGACTTTCAAGGAAAAGGAGGGTGAAACTCTTTATGAAGCTTGGGAGAGATACAAGCTACTGACTAGGCAATGCCCTCCGGACATGTTCTCCAAGTGGATCCAACTAGATATTTTTTATGAAGGCTTGGGTGAGATGTCCAAGATGAGCTTAGATACCTCTGCAGGCGGTTTATTGCACAAGAAGAAGACACCATAGGAGACTATTGAGCTAATTGAATTGGTTGCAAGCAACCAATATTTATATTCATCTAACAGGAATCTTGTGAACTCTGAGACCGCTCAGAAGAGAGGCGTGCTGGAAGTAGAAGCTGTTAATGCTCTTCTTGCTCAGAACAAGCTTATGTCTCAACAGATAAATCTACTTACTAAACAGATGGGTGGCATGCAAGTCTCAGCTATCAACACTCAAAATCCACCCCAAGATACCTCCTATGACATGGCAGGTAACTTTGTGCAAAATGATAATTATGATTATGCTCAACCCTCTTCTGAACAGGTGAATTACATGGGGAGTGGTCCTAGAAATCCCAACAATGATCCATATTCTAAGACATACAATCAGAGGTGGAGGAATCACCCAAATTTTGGGTGGAGAGATCAACCTCAGAGACCTCAGAACTTCAACAATAGTTCTCAGGGCGGTTTTTAACAGAACAACTATAATAACTGCCAATTTCAGTCTCAGCAACAACAACCACCTCAGCAGGCAAATTCTAAATCCCAAGAAGATTCTAAGTGGGAGATGATGATGAGTTTTGTGCAAGAAACCAGAGCCTCCATTAGAAACTTGGAGGTGCAAATGGGTCAAATGAGCAAGCAATTACCTGAAAGGTCTTCAAATACATTCCCTGGTGATATAGTGGTGAACCCAAGAGAAGATTGCAAGGCTATTCAATTGAGAAGTGGTAAGGTAGCTGGTTCTGAGACTAAGGTCAATGAAGATCTAGTTGAAAAGGAAGCTCCAGAGGAGAAGAAGGAAGAAGTAGAGCACGCCCCTCCTAAACGTGCAGACAACCCATTTCCTGACTCTCTTGACACTTATCCCACCTTACCAAAGGCCCCTGAATACAAGCCAAAAATGCCATATCCTCAGAGGCTTCAGAAGGCGTCCAAAGAAAAGCAATTCTCTAAATTTTTAGATGTCTTCAAGAAGCTGCAGATCAACATTCCTTTTGCAGAGGCTCTGGAGCAAATGTCTCTCTACGCTAAATTTATGAAACAGATGTTGACCCACAAGAGGAATTGGAAGGAGCAAGAAACAGTGGTGCTAACCAAGGAATGCAGTGTTATTATTCAACACACCCTTCCTGAGAAGATGCCAGACCCAGGGAGCTTTGTCATTCCTTGCACCATTAGAGAAGTCGGCATTCAAAGAGCTTTATGTGATCTTGGAGCTAGCATCAACTTCATGCCACTTTCAGTGATGAAAAGCTTCAAATTGAGGAGGTAAAGCCTACTCGTATTTCTCTTCAACTTGCTGATCTTTCTATTAAATTACCTGTGGGTGTAGTTGAAGATTTACTTGTTAAGGTAGGACCATTTATTTTCCCTGTTGATTTTGTTATATTAGACATGGAAGAGGAGGTAAAACCCTCTATTATACTTGGTAGACCCTTTTTAGCTACAGGTAGAGCTCTGATTGATGTGCAAAAGGGTGAATTGACCCTGAGGGTCAATGAAGAACAGGTGGTCCTAAATGTTTTTGAAGCCCTCAAGCACCCCAATGATTCTGAGGGGTGTATGAAAATAGATGTTATTGAACCACTTGTTCAAGAAGTACTCGAAACTGAGGTACTTGATGATGTTCTGGATCCTATTTCTGAGTGTGAATTAGTTGAAGCTGACAATTCACCACCCCAAAAGAAGCTGATGAACACGCCAATCAAGGAGGAGGAAGCCCCCAAGCTTGAGCTCAAACCCTTACCCCATTCTCTGAAATTTGTGTTCTTGGGTGGAAATAATTCATATCCAGTAATTATTAGCTCTTCCCTGAAGCCTGAAGAGGAAGAAGCGCTTGTTTCAGTGCTCAAGAGCCATAAAACAGCTCTTGGGTGGACCATTAGTGACTTGAAAGGGATTAGTCCAACCAAGTGTATGCATAAAATCCTCCTTGAAGATGATGCCAAACCAGTTGTGCAACCACAAAGGAGACTCAATCCAACTATGAAAGAGGTGGTCCAAAAAGAGGTAATGAAGTTATGGGAAGCAGGTATTATTTACCCTATTTCTGACAGTCCTTGGGTAAGTCCTGTGCAGGTAGTTCCCAAGAAAGGAGGGATGACAGTGATCAAGAATGAAAAGAATGAGCTTATTCCTACAAGAACAATCACAGGATGGAGAATGTGCATAGATTACAGGAGGCTCAACACTGCTACAAGGAAGGATCATTTCTCCCCCCCCTTTCATTGATCAGATGCTTGAGAGGTTAGCTGGTCAAGCTTTTTATTGTTTTCTAGATGGATATTCTGGATATAATCAAATTGCAGTGGACCCAGCATTCACATGCCCCTTTGGAGTATTTGCCTACAGGAGAATGCCATTTGGACTATGCAATGCTCCAGCAACTTTTCAGAGGTGTATGCTTTCAATTTTTTCTGATATGGTTGAAAAGTTTATTGAGATATTTATGGATGACTTTTCTGTTTTTGGTAATTCTTTTGAATCCTGCCTTAAACATTTATCTCTTGTCTTGAAATAGTGTCAAGAATCAAACCTTGTTTTAAATTGGGAAAAATGCCATTTTATGGTTACAGAAGGCATTGTTCTTGGACACCGGATTTCAAGTAAGGGAATTGAGGTTGACAGAGCAAAGGTGGAGGTAATTGAAAAATTACCACCACCAACTAATGTTAAGGCAATTAGGAGTCTCTTGGGTCATGCAGGATTTTATAGAAGATTTATAAAAGATTTTTCTAAAATTGCTAAACCATTGAGCAACCTTTTGGTTCTTGATTTTCCTTTTGTCTTTGATTCTGATTGTCTGCATGATTTTGAAACTCTGAAGGCAAACCTTATCTCTGCTCCCATTATAGCTCTCCCTGACTGGGATTTACTATTTGAGTTAATGTGTGATGCTAGAGATTTTGCTATAGGAGCTGTTTTAGGACAGAGGCATGGTAAGCTTGTACATGTCATTTACTATGCCAGTCGTGTGTTAAATGATGCTCAAAAGAATTACACAACTACAGAAAAGGAATTATTAGCTGTTGTGTATGCTGTTGATAAGTTTAGGTCCTATTTACTCGGTTCTAAGGTTATTGTTTATACTGACCATGCTGCTTTGAAGTACCTTCTAACTAAACAGGATGCTAAACCAAGATTAATAAGATGGGTGTTGCTCCTTCAGGAGTTTGATATTGAGATAAAAGACAGGAAAGGGTCAGAAAATCAAGTAGCTGACCATCTCTCCAGAATTGAGCCTGAAGCAGGAGTACAACCACCCACAGCTGTGACTGAGACATTTCCAGATGAGCAATTGTTCCTCATTCACCAAGCTCCATAGTTTGCAGACATTGCAAATTATAAGGCCATGAATTTTATTCTAAGGGAGTACAGCAGGCAACAAGTAAAGAAGCTATTAACTGATGCAAAGTACTACATTTGGGAGGAACCATACCTTTTTAAAAGGTGTTCAGACGGTATAATCAGGAGATGTGTTCCAGATGAAGAAACACAGCAGATTCTTTGGCACTGTCATGGTTCTGAATATGGAGGCCACTTTGGTGGTGAAAGGACAGCTACAAAGGTCCTTCAGAGCGAGTTCTACTGGCCTACTCTCTTCAGAGATTCAAGAGAATTTGTGAAGCACTGTGACAGATGTGCAAAAGCCACAAATCTCCCTGCCAATCATGAAATGCCACAGCAGGGGAGTCTTGAGGTTGAGTTGTTTGATGTGTGGTGTATTGATTTCATGGGACCTTTCCCACCCTCACATTCAAACAACTATATTCTAGTGGCAGTTGATTATGTGTCCAAGTGGGTGGAAGCTGTGGCTCTACCCACCAATGATGCCATGGTGGTAATGAGCTTTCTTCAGAGATATATCTTTAGCCAATTTGGTGTCCCAAGGACACTCATTAGTGATAGAGGAAGTCACTTCTGTAACAGACAGCTAGATTCTCTTCTGCACAGATATGGAGTCCGTCATAAGGTGGCAACCCCCTATCACCCTCAGACAAGTGGACAGGTTGAAGTTTCCAACAGGGAACTTAAGAGGATTCTAGAGAAGACCATCAGTATTTCAAGAAAAGACTGGTCAAGGAAGCTTGATGATGCTCTATGGGCCTACCGAACAGCATACAAGACTCCAATTGGCATGTCCCTATATCAGTTGGTCTATGGCAAAGCCTGTCACTTGCCAGTTGAGCTGGAGCACAAGGCTTATTGGGCAATCAGGTACCTGAATCTTGATTCAGAAGCTGCAGGAATTAAGCAGATGCTTCAGTTGAATGAGCTTGATGAATTAAGATATTCAGCCTATGAGAATGCCAAGCTCTATAAAGAGAGAACTAAGCTACTGCATGACAAGAAGATTGCCATCAGAGTCTTTGAGCCAGGACAGAGAGTACTTCTATATAATTCACGGCTCAAATTGTTTCCCGGAAAGCTGAAATCCCGATGGTCAGGACCATTTGTGGTTACCAGAGCTTCACCGTACGGCCATGTAGAAATACAGGAAGAGAATTCTGACAGGAAGTTTACAGTGAATGGCCAGAGGCTGAAGCACTACCTTGGAGGCGAGATCGATCGACAGAGGTCCATTCATCTGCTGAACTAGCAGAACTGACCATCAAGCTAGTGACGTTAAAGAAGCGCTTGTCGGGAGGCAACCCTATAATTTCGTATCCTTAGTTATTTTTCGTAATAGTAGTTTTCTTACTTGTTGGTTTTTATTAAGTTCTTACTAATTTTCTGATCATGCAACGATTTTATCACAGGAACCGAACACCTCAAGCTATTTAAAAAAAAAAAAGGGGCACACGACGCGCCAGCGTCATTGACGCGAAAGCGTCAATAATGTGTGCGTGAATGATGAGCGGATATTTTATACGCTTTTTGGGGGTAATTTCATATAGTTTTTAGTATGTTTTAGTTTTTTTTTAGTTTATTTTCATTAGTTTCTAGGCAAAATTTATATTTCTGGACTTTACTATGAGTTTGTGTATTTTTCTGTAATTTCAGGTATTTTCTGGCTGAAATTGAGGGAGCTGAGCAAAAATCTGGTTCAGGCTTAAAAAGGACTGCTGATGTTGTTAGATTCTGACCTCCCTACACTCGAAATGGATTTTCTAGAGCTACAGGACTTCAAATGGCACGCTTCCAATTGCGTTGGAAAGTAGACATCCTGTGCTTTGCAGTAATATATAATAGTCCATACTTTTCTCAAGGATAGACAACGTAAACTGACGTTCAACACCAGTTTCATGTTGCTGTCTGGCGTCCAGCACCAGAAACAAGTTACAAGTTGGAGTTCAATGCCAGAAAAGGATCCAAAGCTGGCGTTGAACGCCCAAAACAGCCCTATGCACGTGATTAGCTTAAGTCTCAGCCCCAGCACACACCAAGTGGGCCCCAGAAGTGGATTTCTGCACCATCTATCATAGTTTACTCATTTTCTGTAAACCTAGGTTACTAGTTTAGTATTTAAACAACTTTTAGAGATTTATTTTGGATCTGATGACATTTTAGATTTGAACATTGTACTCTTTGATGGCATGAGTCTCTAAACTCCATTGTTGGGGGTGAGGAGCTCTGCTGTGTCCTGATGAATTAATGCAAGTATTTCTGTTTTCCATTCAAACATGCGTGTTCCTATCTAAGATATCCATTCGCACTTCAACATGAATGTGATGAACGTGACAATCATCATCATTCCCCCACGAACGCGTGCCTGACAACCACTTCCATTCACCGTAGAATGAATGAATATCTCTTGGATCTCTTAATCAAAATCTTCGTGGTATAAGTTAGATTGATGGCAGCATTCAAGAGAATCCAGAAAGTCTAAACCTTGTCTGTGGTATTCCGAGTAGGATTTAGGGATTGAATGACTGTGATGAGCTTCAAACTCGCGAGTGCTGGGCGTAGTGACAGACACAAAAGGATAGTAAATCCTATTCCGGTACGATTGAGAACCTGCAGATGATTAGCCGTGCGGTGACAGTGCACCTGGACCCTTTTCACTGGAAGGATGGATGGTAGCCATTGACAACCGTGATCCACCAACACACAGCTTGCCATAGAAGGACGTGCGTGCGTGAATCAGAAAACAGAGGAAAGCAGAATTTCAGAAGACAAAGCATCTCCAAAACTTCAACATATTCTCCATCATTGCATACAAGTATAATTTGTGTTCTGCCCTTTTATTCTCTGCAATCAAATTTGATAAGTGAATTATTTTATTGTTTTCCTGACTAAGAGTTACAAGATAACCATAGATTGCTTCAAGCCAACAATCTCCGTGGGATCGACCCTTACTCACGTAATTAAAATTTTTAAGTTTGGTGTTCCTTGGTGTTTCTCCTCCAAAATTTTCGAAAACAAGGAGCATTAGATCTAAAAATTTTAAATCTTGAGCTATCTTATTGTTTTTCTCTCTCCTCTTTAAATTCAAAAATATCTTTTCTCTCTATTTTAAAGCAAATTTTCGAAATTTACCTTTAAAATTCAGATTTTTATTTCAAAATTTAAAACCTTTTTCAAAAATCATCACATCCTTTTCAAAACTTCCTAACCACTTTCTCTCTCCTTATTTTTTCGAAAATCTTCACCTATTTTTATTTATTTTATTTTAATTTATTTTTGAAATAAATAAATAATTAAATAAATAAAAATATTTTCCTCTATTTTACATCATCTCCCTTTCTCCATCATGGACCTAAGCGGAAATAAACAGTCCAGGAGGACTCTGGGGTCATATGCTAACCCCTCTACTGCTTCATATGGGAGTAGTATTTGCATACCCTCCATTGGAGTCAGTAGCTTTGAGTTGAATCCTCAGCTCATTATCATGGTGCAGCAAAGTTGCCAGTATTCCGGTCTTCCACAGGAAGAACCTACAGAGTTTCTGGCACAGTTTTTACAGATTGCTGACACAGTACATGATAAGAAAATAGATCAGGATATCTACAGATTATTACTATTTCCATTCGCTGTAAAAGACCAAGCCAAAAGGTGGTTAAATAACCAACCTAAGGTTAGCATAAGGACATGGAAACAGCTAACAGAAAAAATTCCTGAATTAATACTTTTCTCCAAAACGGATGACACAGCTAAGGCTGGACATCCAAGGCTTTAAACAAGGAGATAACGAATCTCTTTATGATGCCTGGGAGAGATACAGAGAGATGCTACGAAAATGACCCTCTGAAATGTTTTCAGAGTGGGTTCAGTTAGATATCTTCTACTATGGGCTTGCAGAAAGAGCTCAGATGTCTCTAGATTACTCAGCTGGTAGATCTATCCACATGAGAAAGACAATTGAAGAAGCTCAAGAGCTCATTGATACAGTTGCCAGAAATCAGCATCTGTACCTAAGCAGGGACCCTTCCATGAAAGAAGAGGTTAAAACAGTGACTGCTGAACTCAATCCTGTAAAACAAGCTGCTGAATTCAATCAACAATTGGACTTTCTAACAAAGCAGTTAGCCGAATTCAAAGATAGACTACAAGAGACAAGGATGGCTAATATAAATATGGAAGAACAATTGAAGCAAACAAAGCAGCAGCTGTCAAAACAAATAACAGAAGAATGCCAAGCAGTTCAATTAAGAAGTGGAAAGACATTAAATATCCCACCTCAAGGCAGCAAGAAGCCAAGAAATGAGCAAACCACCCAAAATCCACCTGAGGACAGTAAGAGCCTAGGGAAAAATAATTCTGGCGCTAAAACGCCAGAGATTGGGTGGAAGGCTGGTGCTGAACGCCCAGACCATGCTCAGAACTGGCGTTCAACGCCAGAAACAAGCAAGGATCTGGCGTTGAACGCCCAAAAGAAGCACAGTTCTGGCGTTTAGACGCCAGGAACAGATGAGGAGCTGGCATCTAACGCCACTCCAGCTTCTAACTCTGGCACTCAATTGCCAGTGAGGGATCAGACACACGCAAGTGCTGATAATAACCTATCTAAAAAGGCTTCTTTAACCACTTCTGTAGGAAATAAACTTACAACAACTAAGGTTGAGGAATATAAAGCCAAGATACCTTATCCTCAAAAACTCCGCCAAGAGGAGCAGGATAAGCAATTTGCTCGCTTTGCAGATTATCTTAAGACTCTTGAAATAAAGATTCCATTTGCAGAGGCACTTGAGCAAATACCCTCTTATGCCAAGTTCATGAAAGAGATCTTGAGTCATAAGAAGGATTGGAGAGAAATTGAAAGAGTTTTCCTCACTGAAGAATGCAGTGCAGTTATTTTGAAAAGCTTTCCTGAAAAGCTTAAAGACCCTGGGAGTTTTCTGATACCATGCACATTAGAAGGTAATTGCACCAAGACAGCTTTATGTGATCTTGGGGCAAGCATCAACCTAATACCTGCATCCACTATCAGAAAGCTTGGTTTAACTGAAGAAGTTAAACCAACCCGGATATGTCTCCAACTTGCTGATGGCTCCATTAAATACCCATCAGGCGTGATTGAAGACATGATTGTCAGAGTTGGGCCATTCGCCTTTCCCATTGACTTTGTAGTGCTGGAAATGGAGGAGCACAAGAGTGCTACTCTCATTCTAGGAAGACCCTTCCTAGCAACTGGACGAACTCTCATTGATGTCCAACAGGGGGAAATAACCCTGAGATTCAATGAGGATGAGTTTAAGTTGAATGCTGTCAAAGCCATGCAGCATCCAGACACATCAAAAGACTGTATGAAAGTTGATCTTATTGACTCTTTGGTAGAAGAGATCAACATGGCTGAGAGTCTCGAATCAGAGTTGGAAGACATCTTTAAAGATGTTCAGCCTGATTTGGAAGATTCAGAGAAAATGAAAGAGCCTCTGAGATTTCCTTAGGAAGAGGAAAAACCTCTTAAACCCGAGCTCAAACCATTACCACCATCCCTGAAATATGCATTTCTAGGAGAAGGTGACACTTTTCTGGTGATCATAAGCTCTGCTTTAAATCCACAGGAAGAGGAAGCACTTATTCAAGTGCTAAGGACACACAAGACAGCTCTTGGGTGGTCCAAAGGTGACCTTAAGGGCATAAGCCCAACTATTTTTTGGATGGCTACTCAGGCTATAACCAAATTGCAGTAGATCCACAGGATCAAGAGAAAACAGCATTCACATGCCCATCTGGAGTGTTTGCATACAGAAGGATGCCATTTGGGCTGTGTAATGTGCCTGCGACCTTCCAGAGATACATGCTCTCTATTTTCTCTGATATGGTGGAAAAATTTCTGGAAGTCTTCATGGATGACTTCTCAGTATATGGAGACTCATTCAGCTCCTGTCTTGATCACCTGAAACTAGTTCTGAAAAGATGCCAAGAGACCAACTTGGTTTTAAAGTGGGAAAAATGTCACTTTATGGTGACTGAAAGGATTGTCCTTGGGCATAAAATTTCAAACAAGGGAATAGAGGTGGATCAAGCAAAAATAGAGGTAATTGAAAAATTACCACCACCTGCCAATGTTAAGGCAATCAGAAGCTTTCTGGGGCATGCAGGATTCTATAGGAGGTTTATAAAGGATTTTTAAAAAATCGCAAAACCTCTGAGCAATCTGCTAGCTGCTGACACGCCATTTGTGTTTGACACAGAGTGTCTGCAGGCGTTTGAAACGCTGAAAGCTAAGCTGGTCACAGCACCAGTTATTTCTGCACCAGACTGGACATTACCATTTGAGCTAATGTGTGATGCCAGTGATCACGCCATTGGTGCAGTACTGGGACAGAGGCATAACAAGCTTCTGCATGTCATTTATTATGCTAGCCGCATTTTAAATGATGCCCAGAAAAATTACACAACCACAGAAAAGGAATTGATTGCAGTGGTTTATGCCATTGACAAGTTTAGATCATACTTAGTAGGATCAAAGGTGATTGTGTATACTGACCATGCTGCTCTTAAATATCTACTCACAGAGATGTGTGCCTAGAGAAGAAGCACAGAGAATCCTATGGCATTCCCATGGATCACAATATGGAGGCCATTTCGGAGGTGAACGGACAGCCACCAAGGTCCTCCAATGTTGTTTCTATTGGCCCACACTCTATAGAGATTTCCGAGAGTTTGTACGTAACTGTGACAGTTGCCAAAGAGCTGGTAATCTACCCCATGTTTACGCCATGCCTCAACAAGGAATCTTGGAGATTGAGTTGTTTGACGTATGGGGAATTGACTTCATGGGACCTTTCCCACCATCATACTCAAACACTTATATTCTGGTGGCAGTTGACTACGTATCAAAATGGGTAGAGGCCATTGCCACGCCCACCAATGATACTAAAACAGTGCTAAAGTTCCTCCAGAAATATATCTTCAGCAGGTTTGGGGTCCCTAGAGTACTAATCAGTGATGGGGGCACTCACTTCTGCAACAAACAGCTTTACTCTACCATGGTCCGGTATGGGATTCGCCACAAGGTGGCAACTCCATACAATCCACAAACTAATGGGCAAACTGAAGTCTCTAACAGAGAGCTAAAAAGAATCCTAGAATGGACTGTAAATACCCGTAAAAAGGATTGGGCAAGAAGCTTGGATGATGCTCTGTGGGCATACAAAACAGCATTCAAGACTCCTATAGGGACCTCTCCATACCAACTTGTGTATGGTAAGGCATGCCACCTGCCCGTGGAACTGGAACATAAAGCCTACTGGGCAACCAGATTCCTAAACTTTGATGCCAAATTAGCTGGAGAAAAAAGATTGCTCTAGCTAAATGAGCTAGAGGAATTCAGATTCACTGCTTTCGAAATGCCAAGCTTTATAAAGAAAAATAAAAAAAGTGGCATGACAGAAAGCTGTCATCTAGAATTTTTGAACCAGGACAAAAGGTTCTGTTGTTTAACTCCAGGCTCAGGCTATTCCCCGGGAAACTGAAGTCCCGGTGGATCTGATGACATTTTAGATCTGAACTTTGTACTCTTTGACGGCATGAGTCTCTAAACTCCATTGTTGGGGGTGAGGAGCTCTGCTGTGTCCTGATGAATTAATGCAAGTATTTCTGTTTTCCATTCAAACATGTGTGTTCCTATCTAAGATATCCATTCGCATTTCAACATGAATGTGATGAACGTGACAATCATCATCATTCCCCCACGAACGCATGCCTGACAACCACTTCCGTTCACCGTAGAATGAATGAATATCTCTTGGATCTCTTAATCAGAATCTTCGTGGTATAAGCTAGATTGAGAACCTGCAGATGATTAGCCGTGCGGTGACAGCGCACCTGGACCCTTTTCACTGGAAGGATGGATGGTAGCCATTGACAACGGTGATCCACCAACACACAGCTTGCCATAGAAGGACGTGCGTGCGTGAATCAGAAAACAGAAGAAAGCAGAATTTCAGAAGACAAAGCATCTCCAAAACTCCAACATATTCTCCATCATTGCATACAAGTATAATTTGTGTTCTGCCCTTTTATTCCCTGCAATCAAATTTGATAAGTGAATTATTTTATTGTTTTCCTGACTAAGAGTTACAAGATAACCATAGATTGCTTCAAGCCAACAATCTCCGTGGGATCGACCCTTACTCACGTAAGGTATTACTTGGACGACCCAGTGCACTTGCTGGTTAGTGGTACGAGTTGTAAAAAGTGTGATTTACAATTCGTGCGCCAGTGAACAATGAAAATTGACAGAGAGTTGCGTGGGAGTGGCACTGGACTCAGCTTGGGGCAAGAAGTGTGCTAAAAGCACAAATTTGGTCACGCAGACGCGTGACTGACGCATTCGCGTCAGTTGCACATATGGCCATCCACGCGATCGCGTGCATGACGTGAACGCGTCGTATGCAAATTTGGCTCCCAAGCCATGCGAACAGAAAGTCACGCGGGCCCGCGGCTGGCTTCGCGCGAATCGCACAATATCCAGGGCACGCGATCGTGTGCCTGACGCTAACGCGTCTAATAAACCACTATTTTATGGTTTATATTGTGTTTAATTGTGTGGTTTTATCATGATCTTTACCCACTTATTCATTAAATAAGCATGCATTTATAATTCCTTCCTAAAGTTATTGCATGACTGAAAACTTGCTTCCTAGGGACTTTTAATTATGTATTTTATTTCTCCTTTTTCCATTCGATGCCGTGATATGTGTGTTAAGTGTTTCAGGCTTTATAGGGCATGAATGAGTTAGAGATTGGAAAGGAAGCTTGCAAAAATGGAAGGAGCACAAGAAATTGAGGAGATGACCAGCGAGAAGCGACGCGGCCACATGGATGACGCGACCGCGCGAAAGAGTGGAAATCGCAGTGATGCGGCCGCATGGACGACGCGTCCACGTGACATGCGCGATCTGCATAATCTGCAGAATCGCTGGGGTGCGATTTCGGGCCTTATTTTGACCCAGTTTTCGGCCCAGAAGAGCAGACTAGAGCTAGAGAACATGCAGAAACCAAATCAGACATTCATTCCGCATAGTTTTTAGTTTTTAGATCTAGTTTTACTCCTCCTCTAGGTTTTCTCTCTACACATTCATAGTTTTTAGGATTTGTTATGTTCATTGTTTTTGCATGGGGATATTGAGAAGAGTTATTGCCTCATCAAGACTTCGACATTCTAGTTCATTCTCTTTACTTGTCTCTTATTCTTCCATGTTCCTCAATTTACTTAATTTTACTATTGGATTATTTTAGCATTTATTAATACAAGAATTACTTTTATTTTCAATTAATCTTTTGATCATTATTTATCATGTCTTTCTTTAATTCCCTTTCTTATGTTATGAATTTTACATTTACAATGAGCGAGTAGTTCCTTAACTTGATGGGGAGTTGATTGAAAGGAACCCTTGAGTTGGGATGCTCAAGAGAAAGATTGTAATTGGGTTTATTGTTAGATTGCTCTCTAGTCACTAACACCAATCCTCCCAAGAGCGAATTGGAACTTGTGGATAGAAACAGCATTCCAACTTGTTTGACTTTCCCTTACTTAGTGAGGGACAACTAAACGTAATAACCCTCAATTGTCAATTGATCTTGAGAGTACTCCAACAAGAATAGGGCTTCCGGCTAATCAACTCCCAGTCAAGGCTTTTATTTAAATTTATATAAATTCTCTAACTTAATTTTCTTCCATTCAACTCAAACTCTTTTGAAAATATCCGATTAATAAAATAGCACACCTTTCTGCAACTCGTTGGGAGACGACCTGGGATCCATACTCCCAGTATTTTAATTTTAATTTCTGTGACACCCTTCTAAATTGATAAGCGGATTTTTGGTTGGTTGAGAACTATACTTGCAACGCATATTTTATAATCATTCTTAACTCGCCAATTTCCGCCCACGTCAGCGTCATTATGAAGACTGCGCGACGACGCGATCGCGTGGCGTACGCGAACGCGTCGCTTACGCCGCCCAGTTTTCTTTCTCTCTCTCTCCCAATCCTAATTCTCTCTTATTCTCTTATCCTTTTATTTTTTCTTTCATGTTTACATTTGTCTCTTCTATTTTCAGTTCTTATTTGTTTGAGGACAAGCAAACCTTTAAGTTTGGTGTTGACGCTTCACTTAAGGGTTTTCTGTTTATTCTTATGGCACCAAAGGGAGGCGAATCATCTTCACAAAGGAGCACAACTTGAAGAATAAAATGACCGCTAAGATAACCCAGGTGGTTGAGTTCCTTTCATTTTTATTCTCTCCTGCTTTTATTATGTATGTTCTGATTTCCCACTACTTTATTTTGTTTATTGCATGATCCTTTATTAGTAGATTCATAGGTTCTAGTTTAATTTTTCTGTTAAATACTTTAATTCTGAAAGATGTCTCATGTATTGCCCACTAAACTTGAAATCAAAAAGAAAGAAGAATAGATGTAGTCCATGAGAATTTGAGTTTAATTTTTAGAGTAGTCTTATTTACTTAAAGGTGGTGGTATTTTCTGTGATTCTGAATGCATGACATGAACAGTGCATATTTTTGATAGTGAAGTTTATGAATGTTAAAATTGTTGGCTCTTGAAAGAATGATGAAAAAGAGAAATGTTATTGATAATCTGAAAAATCATAAAATTGATTCTTGAAGCAAGAAAAAGCAGTGAAAAACACAAAGCTTGCGAAAAAAATATTTCAAAAAAGAAAATAATACAAAGAGAGAAAAAGAAAAAGCAAGCAGAAAAAGCCAATAACCCTTTAAACTAAAAGGCAAAGGGTAAAAAGGATCCAAGGCTTTGAGCATTAATGGATAGGAGGGCCCAAAGGAATAAAATCCTGGCCTAAGTAGCTAAATCAAGCTCTCCCTAACCATGTGTTTGTGGCGTGAAGGTGTCAAGTGAAAAGCTTGAGACTGAGCGGTTAAAGTCGTGATCCAAAGCAAAAAGAGTATGCTTAAGAACTCTGGGCACCTCTAACTGGGGACTCTAGCAAAGTTGAGTCACAATCTGAAAAGGTTCACCCAATTATGTGTCTGTGGCATTGATGTATCCGGTGGTAATACTGGAAAATAAAATGCTTAGGGTCACAGCCAAGACTCATAAAGTAGCTGTGTTCAAGAATCAACATACTGAACAAGGAGAATCAATAACGCTATCTGAATTCTGAGTTCCTATGGATGCTAATCATTCTGAACTTCAAAGGATAAAGTGAGATGCCAAAACTGTTCAGGATTGCAGTTGTAAACCCCACTATAAGAGAAGACATGGGCTTAATCGAACTCTCATTCTCATGCAAATTCACATCCTAAGCTTATACTAGTTTTGGTTGCTTGAGGACAAGCAACAGTTTAAGTTTGGTGTTGTGATGCGTGAGCATCTTTCCTATCTTTTCCTAGTGAATTTGCATCTAATTTGTTGAGTTTAATTAAGAATTAATTATATTTTAGGTACTATGGATGCTATTTTGAGTTTTGTGCAAATTTATTTATTTTAGGTAGCATTCGAATGGATTTGATGAAGTTTCTGCAGAGAAAGAGATGAAACCAAGGAGATGATCAGCGAATACCGACGCGGACTAATTGATGTAGGCAGAAATTGGCAAATTAAAAATTATTAAATATATATACGTTGCAAGTATAGTTCTTAACTTGCCAGAAATCCGCTTATCAATTTAGAAAGGTGTCACAGAAATTTAAAATTAAAATACTGGGAGTATGAATCCCAGGTCATCTCCCAACGAGTTGCAGAAAAGTGTGCTATTTTATTAATTAGAGGTTTTCAAAAAGGTTTGAGTTGAGTAAGCAGGAAATTAAATTGGGGAATTTGAATAATGTAAATAAAAGCCTTGATTGGGAGTTGATTAGTTGGAATCCCTATTATTGTTGGAATACTCTCAAGATTAATTGACAATTAAAAGTTGTCCTATTTAGTTATCCTTTACTAGGTAAGGGAAAGGAAACAAGTTGGAATGTTACGTCTGTTCACAAGTTGCAATCCACTTAATTAAAAGAGATTGGTGTTAGTGACTAGAAGGCAATCCAACCATAAATCCAATTACAATTTTTCTTTTAAGCTTTCCAACTCAAGAGTTCCCTTCAATCAACTCCCCATCAAGTTAGGGAACTACTCGCTCATTGTGAATGTAAAATTCATAGCATATGAAAAGGAATTAAAGAAACACATTGTAAATAAAAATTAAAATAATTAATTAAAAATAAAGATAATCCTTATATTAAATAATCCAAAAAGATATTCCAATGGTAAAATTAAACAAAGCAAAGAACATGGAAGAGTAAGCCAAGTAAAGAAAATGAACTAGAATGACGAAGTCTTGATGAGGTAATAACTCTTCTTAGTGTCCCAATGCAAAGAGCAATCGAAAAGTAAATCCTAAGAACTATGAATGTGTAGAGAGAAAAACCTAAAGGAGGAGTAAAAACTAGATCTCAAACTAAAACTCTGTAGAATGAATGTTGTGTTGGTTTCTGCATGTTCTCTGGCTCTAGTCTGCTGTTCTGGGCCGAAAACTGGGTCAAAATAGGGTCCAAAATTGTCCCCAGCGAATTCTGCAGATTATGCAGATCACGCATGTCACGCGATCGTGTCATCCATGCGGACGCGTCGTTCGCGTTTTTCCCTGCCACGCGTTCGCGTCGTCCACGCCTCCGCGTCGCTTGTGCTTTTCCATTCTGCGCGGTCGCATGAGCCATGCGGCCGCGTCACTGCGATTTCTCCTCTTCCGCGCGGTCGCGTGAGCCATGCGGCCGCGTCACTTCTCGCTGGTTATCTCCTCAATTTCTTGTGTTCCTTCCATTTTTGCTAGCTTCCTTTCCAATCTCTAACTCATTCATGCCCTATAAAGCCTGAAGCGCTTAACACACAGATCACGGCATCGAATGGAATAAAGAAGAATTAAAATGCATAACTAAAAGTCCCTAGGAAGCAGTTTTCAATCATGTAATAATTTCAGGAAGGAAATATAAATGCATGCTAAATTAATGAATAAGTGGGTAAGGATCATGATAAAACCACACAATTAAACACAATATAAACCATAAAATAGTGGTTTGTCACTGATAAACCCATATTTTATGATATATTTTGTGCTTAATCTGAGTGATTTATTCAATCCTTCACCCACTTATTCATATTAACTGCATGGTTTTACTTTCCCTTATTATATGATGTATGTGAAAAACATGTTTCCTATGCCTTAAAATTAATTATTTTAATTCCCTCAGGAGTTATCAAACTCAAACATGATTGAAAATTGTTATCTTTGTTAATTGAATTGAACTTCAATAATCCCAATCTTTTCTTAGGAAATAAATAGGATCCGAAGATCAAACCAATTAATCCCTTGACCTTCCTTTATCTTAGTAAAGGTTAACAAAGTGGAATTAAGATTCAATTCTCATCATCATTGATAAGGATAACTAGGATAGAACCTCCAATTTCTCATACCTTGTCAAAAGTTTATTTACAGTCATTGATTTATTTTACTTGCCATTTAAATTGCTCGTTCTTCATTTACTTTATTTGCTAATTAAACCATTCACTCCTCATTCTCAAAACCCCAATTTACAATCTCCATAACCAATAATAAGAACATACTTCCCTGCAGTTCCTTGAGAAGATGACCCGAGGTTTGAATACTTCGGTTATCAATTTATTTAGGGGTTTGTTACTTGTGACAACCAAAATGTTTGTATGAAAGGACTTTTGTTGGTTTAGAAACTATACTTGCAACGAGGATTTATCTGCAAATTTCTAGACCACACAAAAGTTCTCTCATCAAAATGGCATGGAAGTTATAATTACCAACAAGCCCCACCCTGTGCTTATAGACCATCCTCTCAACTTAACTCCGAACCACCACACTCACAAGCTCTTTTTCACCATTCACCACCGTATGATCCTCATTTAACCCGATTCCAGTCAAATTACTCCCAAACGTCACCACTTCCCCATGCACCACATCCAAATCTATCACCCTGAGAATCAGAGGTTCGCCTCAAGGAAACAGTGGCTCAACTTCAAACAACCCTTCATCAACTGGAGCAAGAAGTAAGATAATTACCTTTTAGACGTTCAAACATTCAAGGGCCTCCCAGAGACCCATGTGGACAATCTAATGAAGAGCGTAGCATGAAGGAGATATTAGAAACTCCAGTGGACAAGACAGAGTATGACTTCGTACTAGAACAAGTAGAGGAAGCTGTCATTATACAAGAAGAAGAGTTGGTTGAAGACTTAGGAGACGCTGAACCTCCATGGGAATCCAAAGTTGTGGAGCATTCTGTCAAGGATGTTACAATTGACGCTAAGGAGGATTGTGCGCAATCCCCAGAGCAAGTCTTTCATGAAGAACTAGACAGAATAACCCAAGAAGCAAGTCTCCTTGATAATAATAATCTCAAGTCAAGTTCTTCTAGTAATGAGCTTGCATCCGCAAGTGAATTCTCTGAGATCGAAGAATCTTTCCCGAGTGAATACGAAGATGATACGGAGGTAGATTTCTCTCGACCTCCAATCTATGACTTAAGTGATGAGGAAGACATAGATGGCTTTGATCAGGACATGGATATATTTGAAGAATCTTGCAAAGAAGTGGAGAATTTCACAGAAGAGCACAAGGGAGTAGAACTCACAGAACCACTGGAACCACCTATCCCAAGGACATTACCACCCAATACAAGCTTCAAGTGAGTACAATCCTTAACCTTTAACCGTATTTTTCCACTTGAATATGGTTTGCTTGAAACAGATGGCCAGCTTAGAGCTCTTTGCGGCTTTAAGAATAAGCGGGAAACGGCTCGTACTATGAGCTGGTGAACAAGGTTCAATAAGATTCCACGCTTCAACTCGAAGTGTAAGGATTGGTTTCATATTCAATCAAATGGATCTCGGAAAGCGTTTGGTCATCTTGGTGGGAATCCAATTTTTAAACCACCCAGATGGAAAAGTATAGATGAAGACGAAGGCGGATTTAAAAGCAAAGTTTGGGATCCTGGAATCTATTATGACATTCGTCACCCCAGGAGCCTGACAATCTGTTTGAAGCTGCTCAGAAGCTTCACATGCCTAGTTTAGGACCCCGAAGACTATTGTCATTCCAAGCATTGGTGGAGATTTATGGATGAATTCAAGCATAAGCCACCATAACAGGAAGCTCCTCCAATGTCCAACTTAAGGACTTTAACTAAAAGTGCTAGGTGGGAGACAACCTACCATGGTATGACCGTTTCTTTTTCAATTTTTATTTAGTTTTATTTGTTTTCAAATTTTATTTTATTTTATTATATTGAACCTGGAAGTTTTGCATCGCATTCATATTAATCATTGCATTCTGCATACTGCATAAAAAAAATAAAAAAATAAAAAATTTAAAAAGGGGGTGTTCGCGCGACCGCATCACTCATGCGATCGCGTCAAGTTGTGAAAAACACTTCCCACGCGACCGCGTCATTCACGCGGTCGCGTGATCTGGGGATCGGCGTAAACATCCAACGTCCAGAAAGTTAGGTTGGAATCGTACGGCCATCGTGCGTTTCGCACAAATGACCCATGCGATCGCGTGCCCCACGCGATCGCGTCACTTGCACAACATCAATCCCATGCGACAGCGTGAGTGACGCGATCACATCGCAAGGATTGCACAAACACCCAAAAGGAGACAGAGAGTTGCGCTGAAACGACACTGGAACTGTGCGTTTCGCACAAATTCCAGCGACGCGATCGCATGCCCCAGGCGATCGCGTCATTCACTCTTTTGGCCCTCCAAGCGATCGCGTGCCCCACGCAATCGCGTCAACCACCATTTCAGCCCAACCACGTTGCCCACGCGATCGTGTGGATTCAAATTTATACCCCCCAGTCACGCGAACCCTATTCCCTTTTCCCTTCCTTCCTCCAAACAGCAGCCACTGCCGCCGCGCCACCCACCTCTGCCGTGCCGGACACCACCACCGTCGTCCCCAACCACCTCTCTGCCCCACTCTCCTTATTTGGCCTACCAGGTTCTGACGAACGCCACCCTTTTATCCATTCGTAGTTAATTCATACATTTCTGTTTATGTTCATATTTATCTAAAGACCGCACTGCTTAATTTGTTGCCCAAGTTTCATGGTTTACCTGCTCAAGAGCCTATCAAGCACCTGAGAGATTTTTAGGCAGCCTGTTCTACTGTCAGGCGTGATGGTGCAAATGAAACTTCAATTTTGTTGAAAGCCTTCCCGTTTTCTCTCGAGGGAAAGGCAAGAGAGTGGTACTACACTCAACCCACAGCAACTGTATCCAACTGGGATACACTGAGAAGAGAATTCTCGGAAAAGTTCTTTCCAGCTGAAGTTACTGATAAACTAAGGAAAGATATTTCCATGATTGTTCAGGATGAATTCGAGACGCTTTATGAATACTGGAAGCACTTCAATAATCTTCTGGAAGCATGCCCCCACCATATGATTGACAAGATAATGTTACTCGGTTATGTCACACAGGGCATGAGGCCCCAAGATAAGACCACATTGGAAAGTGCTAGCAATGGGTCTATGAAAAATTACAAGACCACTGATGAGGCATGGCAATTGATCAGTGACTTAGCTGAATCTACTAGGAATCCCAGGCAGAAACAAGGCCGTGCAAAAACCGTTGCAGAAGTATCCTCTAGCAGAGAGACTACTGCGTTAACTCAGAGTATCTGTGAAATGACCAACTTGCTGAAGCAGATGCAATTGAATCAACAACAAGTTCAGCAAGCTCAACCTTCTCCAACACAGCAAAACCAACAGTTAGTCCCACAAAGAGTTTGCAGAATTTGTGCTGATTATAGCCATTATACTGATGAATGTCTGCAGCTCCAGCAGAAAGATAACACCGTGGCAGCCACTCATAACTTCTATGACCGCCCCAACCAAGGGTACAATCAAGGTGGCAACTACAGCCATGGATGGCAGGACAATTCTAACCAGAATTGGAGGGACAACAACAACAGAGGAGGCAGAGATAATCAGAGATATCAGAGGTAGAATAATAACAACAACAGGCAGCAGAATCAGAATCAGCCTTACAGAGCACCTCACCTAAGGCAATCCCAAGGACCACAGAATACCCTGCAGCAGGCCTCTCAAATTACCTATCCTTCTTCATCTGCTAATGATGACTTACTACAATCTATTGATCGGAGACAGTAGACCATGAAAAATAACATTAATGCCACTCTAAATGGTCTGACCACTACTTTGCAGGCTCTTGTCTCCCAGATTGGATCAATGAACAACTCCAATAACCAACCTTCGAGCTCCAGTGGAATTCCCTCTCAACCATTATCCAATCCCAAGGGTGGTATTAATGCCATCACCCTAAGGTCTGAAACCACACTGCAGGAGAGGAACCAGGAGAAGCCAAGCCCACCAGAACACGCCTCAGTTGAAGAGGTAGTGGAAATAGAAGATGTTGAAGAGGAAGAGGACATACAGGACATGGCTGAAGAAGAAGAAGTGCAACCACAAGAGGAAGCATTAAAAGGCACAGACACTGCAGAAGACACCACTCCTATTCCGTTTCCACAACTTGCAAGGAAGCCCAGGAAGCAGCTGGAACCTGATCCAAAAATGGTAGAGATATTCAAAAAGGTTGAGGTAACTGTTCCCCTTTTTGATGTTATTCAACAGGTACCTAAATATGAAAAGTTTCTAAAAGATTTATTTATACATAAAGACAAAATTAATGAATTAGAAACTATTCCTTTAGGAAGTTCCATATCTGCTTTAATGGGAGGTTTACCTGAAAAGTGTAGTGACCCAGGTCCTTGTATGGTTAATTGTACTATTGGTGGTGTAGTATTTTCTGATTGCATGTGTGATTTGGGAGCATGTGTGAGTATAATTCCTTTGTCTATATATGATATTTTGAGCCTCCCTCCCTTAAAAAGGTCGGCAGCTCATTTTTTGTTAGCAGATAAAAGCATTATTACATTGGCTGGAGTTGCTGAAGATGTTTTAGTGGGCATTAAAGGGTTCACATTTCCTATTGATTTTTATATCCCGGAGATGCCCCAGAATGACTCAGATAAGCCATCATCAATCCTACTCGGAAGACCATTCCTGAAGACCTCAAAGTTTAAATTGGATGCTTTTTCAGGAACATACTCTTTTGAAATAGATGGCCGAGTAGTGATCTTCAATCTGAATGGAGTTTTGAAGCATCCTCCGGAGGATCACTCTATCCTCAAGTGTGACATTATAGATGAAACCGTGGCTGAAGTTCACCAGAAAGAATTTGAAGAGAAGCACACAGGACAAGGTCCAAGTGTGGGGACATTCTCAGAGGACATTGACAGTGCTTACCACTGTTACCAGCTCCAGACAACCCAGAGCCTGAACATGATCAGAAGTTAGAATTAAAACCCCTCCCTCCACACCTCAAATATGCTTACCTTGAAGACGGGCAGAAGTTTTCGGTTATCATTGCAAGGGAACTCACTTCTCAACAGGAAGAGCAGCTACTTGGTGTGCTGAGGAGGCACAAGAAGGTAATTGGTTGGAGTTTGGCAGACATATTAGGCATCAATCCCCAAGTCTGTGAGCATAGGATATTTTTAGAAGAGGGAGTAAGACCTGTCTTTCAACCCTAGAGAAGACTAAACCCCACTATCCTAGAGGTTGTCAAAAAGGAAGTGACCAGACTACTTGAGGCAGATATCATCTATCCCATCTCAGACAGTGAATGGATAAGTCCAGTACAATGGTGCCAAAGAAGTCTGGAGTCACTGCAGTGAAGAATGAGCATGGAGAGCTCCTGAAAACTAGAGTTCAGAACACCTGGAGGGTCTGCATTGACTACAAACGCCTCAACCAAGCAACCTGTAAGGATCACTATCCTCTTCCATTCATTGATCAAATGCTGGATCGCCTGTCAGGTAAATCGCATTATTGTTTTTTATATGGTTACACAGGTTATTTCCAGATTCATATAGCTCCTGACGATCAGGAAAAGACCACTTTTAAATGTCCTTTTGGGACTTATGCTTACAAGAGAATGCCCTTTGGCTTGTGCAATGCACCAGCTACTTTCCAAAGGTGCATGATGAGTCTTTTTTCTGATCTTATTGAGGACTGTATGGAGGTTTTTATGGATGATTTTAGTGTATATGGCGATTCCTTTAGCCTTTGCTTAGATGGATTATCTAGAGTATTAGATAGATTTGTCAGTACAAACCTGGTATTAAATTTGAAAAATGTCACTTTATAGTTAAACAAGGGATTGTACTAAGACATGTTGTGTCTAATACTGGCATTTTTGTAGATCCAGCAAATGTGGATGTTATTTCTAGTTTACCTTACCCCTCTTCTGTGAGGGAGGTTCGTTCTTTCCTTGGCCATGCAGGTTTTTACAGGAGATTCATTAAGGACTTCAGTAAGGTAGCACTTCCCTTATCCAGATTACTGCAGAAAGATATTGAGTTCGAGTTCAGTGAAAATTACAAACAAGCGTTTGATAAGCTGAAGACCGCACTGACTCAAGCCCCAATTGTGAGAGGACCAGATTGGAGCCAACCATTTGAAATAATGTGTGATGCTTCCAACCATGCAGTAGGAGCAGCACTGGCTCAGCATGAAGGTAAGGACCCCTTTGTTATTGCTTTTGCGTCTAAAACTTTAGATGCCGCTCAGTCTAATTACACTACTACTGAGAAAGAGCTTCTTGCTATTGTTTTCGCTCTAGATAAATTCCGGGCCTATTTACTTGGTGTGAAGGTAGTAGTGTATTCAGACCACGCAGCTCTAAAGTATTTATTATCTAAAAACGAGTCCAAACCAAGGCTTATACGTTGGATACTGCTATTACAAGAATTTGATTTAGAAATTAAGGATAGGAGTGGTAACCAGAATTTAGTGGCAGACCATTTGAGTCACCTTGAGCACATTGCGGATGACTCCACTCCTATAGCTGATAATTTTCCATTTGATAACCTGCAAGCAGTATCTGAGATAATCCCTTGGTATGCACCTGTAGCTAATTATCTAGTTAGCCGCACCTTCCCTCCGAACTTTTCTAAGCATCAAAGAGACAAGCTGAAAAGTGAGTCTAAATATTATATATGGGATGACCCATATTTATGGAGATGTGGCACTGACCAAGTAATTAGACGGTGTGTGCCTCAAACAGAATTCTAGTCCATCTTAGAGGCCTGTCACTCATCTGAGATTGGAGGACATTTTGGCCCTCAAAGAACTGCTAGAAAAATCTTAGACTGTGGATTTTGGTGGCCTACTCTTTTTAGAGATGCTGCTGAATTTTGTAGATCTTGTTTCCCATGCCAGAAATTTGGTAGTATATCGAGGAAGGATGAGATGCCTCAACAAATTATGCTTTTTTGTGAAATTTTTGATGTTTGGGGCATTGACTTCATGGGTCCATTTCCAAATTCTAATGGTTATTTCTATATATTGTTAGCTGTGGATTACATTTCCAAATGGGTGGAAGCAATTCCTACCCGTAATGATAATGCTAACACTATTGTTTCCTTTGTGAGAAACCATATTATTTGTTGCTTTGGATCACCACGAGCAATCCTGAGCGATCAAGGCACCCATTTTTGTAACAAGAGACTAACAGGACTAATGAAGAAGCATGGGATAATTCATAAAGTTGCAACAGCCTACCATCCTCAGACTAATGGGCAAGCCGAGGTGTCAAATAGAGAGATAAAGCGTATCTTGCAGAAGATAGTCAAACCTCATAGAAGAGACTGGAGCACCAAGCTACAAGATGCACTTTGGGCATACAGAATAGCATACAAAACACCCATTAGGATGAGTCCTTTCCGCTTAGTTTATGGAAAAGCTTGTCATCTCCCTGTTGAAGTTAAGCACAAAGCCTTTTGGGCAGTAAAGGAATGCAACATGGGAATTGAAAAAGCCAGAGCTGAAAGGAAGTTGCAACTGCAAGAACTGGAGAACCTTCGCCTAGAAGTTTATGAGAACTCAAGACTATACAAGGAGAAGATGAAGGCTGTACATGATCAGCACATCAAGAGGAAAGAGTTCCAACCTGGGGACTTAGTCCTCCTTTACAAGTCTCGACTGAGGCTCATGCCAGGCAAGTTGAGATCGAGATGGGAAGGTCCATACAGAGTAGAGAAGGCCGAACCGTACGGAGTTTATCACCTAAGTCATCCTTCAAGCTCTGAACTTATCAAAGTTAATGGACATCGTTTAAGATGTACCATGGCGAGAAGCTGAAGAAAAACAAGGAGCTTGAGATCTTCCTCTTGGAAGATCCCGACATAGCCGAAGACTGAGCTAGTGGAGCGTCCAACTTACAGACGTTAAAGCAAAGTGCTAGGTGGGAGACAACCCACAATGGTATGATCGTTCTTTTCTTTATTTTTAGTTTTCTTATTCAATAACTCTTCTCTTCATTAGTACATTTCGTGCATCTGCATTTACATACTTTTATATATAAAAAAAATCATCACGCGACGCGACCGCCTCATTGATGCGTCCGCGTCGCAAGGAGATGGGAGACAATACTAATATGAACAGAGAGTTACGCAGGAGCAGGGCTGGAGGCGTGCCAATGGCACAAATCACCCCACGCAACTGCGTCATATGGGAATAATAGCCTCCCACGCAACAGCGTGCCCCACGCGGCCGCGTGACCAGGATTTCGACGTCAAAGTGGTGCACGACCAAAAGTTGTGCGAGAGTGGTGCTGGATTGGTGGTGAACGCATAATCCTTCCCATGCGGCCGCGTGATCCACGCGACCGCATCATATCCTTCTGAAAGCCCACTCACGCGATCGCATGCCCCACGCGATCGCGTCACCCAAAATTTGGCACTAATATGATTTTGAACAGAGAGTTGTGCGAGTGCGAGGCTGCCCTCGCGCCAATGGCATAAAACGGGTCACGCGACTGTATGACCGATACGATCCCGTCATTCACTTCAGCGCAAGTCGCGCGACCGCGTGCCCTACGCGACCGCGTCGAATGCGCCGTACAGCTTCCCTGCTTTGTCACTTATCTTATCTTTCTCTTCCCCAAATCCTATTTTTCTCTTTTTCCTCCTTAATTCCCCCTTTTTCCTTCTTCCTTCTCTCTCACTTTTTACACTTTCTACTCTCTCCCTCACCTCCATTAACAAGGTTTTCTTTTCTTCTCCTCTCCTTACTTTTCTATTCTTCTTCTTATTTTTATATGCCATCTTCTTTTCTTTTCTTTTTTATTCATATTCTCTTTTTCTTTCTTTTTCCTTTTTACTTGGTGTTATCAATTTATGTGAGTCATTATTTATTATTATATGCTTGTGGATTGTTGTAAATTCGTTTGACAATTATATATTGCTTTTTAAGGGATTATTTGCATGTTCAAATTCTTATTTTCAAGAGCTTCTTCTACATGCATGCTATGTGTTTGTGAAAAAGCCCATATGGCATTATGAACTTCTCTACATTTTTCTACTCTAATATTCAATGCTTGCTTTTCACAAATTCCCTTTACTATTTTATTAATTGAAATTAATTATCAATACAAACGTGATGGTTTGTTACGAGTGATGCTTGATCTATGCTACTCATGCCCTTTGCCGACATGCCAATAAACACCTTGCATTCACTTGTCATCATATGCACTAGCTATTTTCCATTAATGAGTTTTCACATGTACTCATGAGCGTGTGTTAACATCATTTACCTTTTAATGTGCATTTATAACCAACCTTTCCCGTTCTCTTCCTTGCTCTATCTCTTTAAAATTAATTTACTTTCTCTTCCCTTTTTCAGGATGGCCACCAAGAAAGGAAAAGAGAAAGCCATTCCCAAATCAACAGCAAGGAGAGGAACGAAGAGAGCATTAGTGGCAGAGCCTTCTTCAACTGCAGTTAAGCCCTCAACAAAGAAAATTAAGAGGATTATAAAGGTTGATGATAAAGAAAAAGCCTTCCCAGCAAAGCACCCTGCGCGATTCCCCAATCGATACTGTGAGCAGATGTTCCCCTGATAAACCACTATTTTATGGTTTATCTTGTACTCAATTGAGTGGTTTTTATCAACTCTTTACCCACTTATTCATACTATTTGCATGTTTTACATTTTCCTTCCTGGTTTTGTGCTATGATTGAAAACATGCTTCTTTGATCTTATATTTGCTTATTATTAATCCTCTCTTATTACCATTAGATGCCTTGATATGTGTGTTAAGTTTTTTCAGAGATTACAGGGCAGGAATGGCTCAGAGGATGGAAAGGAAGAATGCAAAAGTGGAAGGAATACAAGAAGTTGGAGAAACTGCTAAGCTGTCCAGCCTGACCTCTTTGCACTCAAACGGCTATAACTTTAGCTACAGAGATCCAAACGACGCGGTTCTAGTTGTGTTGGAAAGCTAACGTCTGGGGCTTCGATTTGATATATATTTGCCATAGCTGCCCCGAAGTTAGGCGATGCAAACGCGTGAATGACTCGTCCGCGTCGCATCTGCGAACCTCAACCCGCGCGGCCGCATGGACGATGCCTCCGCGTCACTTGCTCGCGACCTGGACGTAACAGAAATCACAGGGGGCGATTTTTGGGCTGCTTTTGACCCAGATTTCAGCCCAGAACACACAGATTAGAGGCTATAAAGTGGGGGAATGCATCCATTCATGGGAGAGCTCGCCAATTTTTACTTTTCATGATTTAGATTTAGTTTTGAGAGAGGTTCTCTCCTCTCTCTTTAGGATTAGGATTTAGATTTAGGATTTTTATTCCCTTTCAGGATTATCTCTTTTGATCAGGTTCAATACTCCTTTTATTTACTTTTGCAAGTCACTTTATGAATCCTTTCATGTTACAGATTACTCTTTTATTAATGTTATTTGAGGTATTTCAGTTTAATATTGATTTCTTTTATTTATGCTATTGTTGCTTTTACTCTGAAGACATTTTTATTCCAGTAGATTTACTTTCCCCCTTTTGGTTTTGGTTAAGAAATCAGTAACTCAGGAGTTGTCAAACTCAAACATGATTGATAATTGTTATCTTGTTAATTGAATTGAACTTCAATAATCCCAATCTTTTCTTAGGAAATAAATAGGATCCGAAGATCAAACTAATTAATCTCTTGACCTTCCTTTATATTAGTAAAGGCTAACGAAGTGGAATTAAAGTTCAATTATTATCATCATTGATAAGGATAGCCAGGATAGGACCTCTAATTTCTCATACCTTACCAAAAGTTTGCTTTACAGTTATTTATCTATTTTTAATTGCCATTTAATTTACTCGTCATTAAATTACTTGTTCCTCATTCTTAAAACCCCGATTCTACAATCTTCATAACCAATAATAAGAACATACTTCCCTGAAGTTCCTTGAGAAGACGACCCGAGGTTTAAATACTCGGTTATCAATTTTAAAAGGGGTTTGTTACTTGTGACAACCAAAACGTTTGTACGAAGGGATTTTTGTTGGTTTAGAAACTATATCTACAACGCGATTGTTTTATTAAAAATCTTTACTGGCAAAAATCCTAACGTCAAAATGGCGCCGTTGCCGGGGAACTGCTAACGTGTGCCTTATTATTGGTTATTGTCATAGAAGACTTTGACCAGGGTGCAGAAGTGGAGGATTTAACAGAAGAGCACAAGGGAGAAGAACTTACAGAACCACCAGAAACACCTACCCCACGGCCATTACCGCCTAATACAAGCTTCAAGTGGGTACAATCCTTAACCTTTAACTTTACTTATTCACTTGAATATGGTTTACTTGAAACAGATGGCCAGCTTAGAGCTCTCTGCAGCTTTAAGAGTAAGAGGGAAATGGCTCGTACTCAGAGCTGGTGTACAAGGTTCAATAAGGTTCCACGCTTCAAATTGAAGTGCACGGATTGGTATCAAGCTCAATTGAATGGATCTCGGAAAACTTTTGGTCACTATGGTGAGAATCTACTTTCTAAACTGCCCGGATGGAAAAAAATAGATCAAGACAGAGGCGGATTTAAACGCAAGGCTTGGGATCATGGATTCTATTCTGACATTCGTCACCCCGGGAGCTTGACAATCTGTTTGAAGTTGCTCAGAAGCTTTACATGCCTAGTTTGGGACCCCGGAGGCTATTGGCATTCCAAGTATTGGTAGAGATTTTTGGATGAATTTAAGCATAAGACGCCATAACAGGAAGCTCCTCCAATGTCCAACTTAAGGACTTTAACTAAATGTGCTAGGTGGGAGACAACCCACCATGGTATGATCGTTTCTTTTTAATTTTTATTTTGTTTTATTTGTTTTCAAGTTTTATTTTATTTTATTATATTGAACCTGGAATTTTGCATCTCACTCATATTAATAATTGCATTATGCACTTTTCATGCATATGTATAAAAAAAAATCGCAGGTATTGGGAGAGAATAATGAACAGAAAGTTATGCAGGAGCAGTGCTGGAAGCGTGCCAATGGCACAAATCATCCCATGCGACCGCGTCGCTGACGCGACCGCATCATATGGGAATAATGGCCTCCCACGCGACCGCGTGCCCCACGCGGCCGCGTGACCAGGATTTCGACGTCAAAGTGGTGCACACCAGAAAGTTGTGCGAGAGTGGTGCTGGATTGGTGCTGAACGCATAATCCTTCCCATGCTGTCGCGTGACCCATGCGACCGCGTCATACCCTTCTAAAGCTCACTCACGCGATCGCATGCCCCACGCGATCGCGTCACTTAAAATTTGGCAATTAATGATTTTGAACAGAGAGTTGTGCGAGTGCGAGGCTGCTCTCGCGCCAGTCGCATAAAATGGGTCACGCGACCGCGTGACCGACGCTATCGCGTCAATTAGTTTAAGCGCAATTCGCGCGACCGCGTGCCCCACGCGGCCGCGTCGCTCGCGCCGCACAACTCATTCAAAATATCTTATATCTTTCTTTTCCAAATCCTTTTTTTTTTCTCTTTTCTTATTTCTTTCTTCTTCCTTTCTTATTTTTTTTCTCTTCCATTCTATTTTATTTAATTTATTTGCATACTTTCATTCATTGCATATTTTTATTATTTTACCATTGGTGTTCAAATGTTCCTATTCCACTGTTACATCTTTTCTGGTATTTTCTTGGTGCTTAGTGACTTGTTTAATTCTGATTGAGTAATATTATTTAAATCAATGCCAATTTTTTATATCTATATTACTTTTGCATTGACATGAATTTATATTATCTCTCCTTCCTCACTCTCTTCCCCATTGTTGCAAATTTTGCACCATTGGTATGCCATGTACTTCTATTGTTTTTCTCACGTACAAGTTGAAGCTTCCATGTAATTGAGACCCTTATTATCTGGCATTAACACCCATATTTTATTTATTTTCTATCTTTACTTTTGGGTTACTTTTTTTCTTTTTCTCTTCTTCAGGATGGCCACCAAAGAAGGGAAAGTGAAAACTTCTAAAAGGGAAGACAAACAAGTCCATCTGCACAATCCTTGAAGGAAAGCATCAGTTGGAACAACCCGTCCACCTGCACATCTCAGCATGCACCGAGGACGGTTCAATCTTTAAGTGTGGGGAGGTCGATACCGATCTCCATGGGTTAGTATTTTCTTATCAACACCAATATTTTATTTTCCTTGTTAGTTGTTGCATTTGCATGTTTGATTGCATATTTATTTGATTTTATTCATTCAGTTACTACTTGGTTGAAGTAATATTTTCTTTTCTAAGAAATTTTTATAGTATTTCACTAATTGAAAAATTTTTATGTTAAAACTTGTTTGAAGTTGTATTTGGAACATGGTTTTTAAGCCAAAGAACACACAACCTGTGAGATTTTGAGCTTATTTACATGGTTACATTATTTAACCATAAATTTTTATTCTTGTGTGTTTTCTTCTCTATAATTACAATCTTTGCTTTGTTCCATTCTATATATCCATTATTTAGTGTATTTACATGCTTGCATATGATTGAGGCCATTACTTGTTATCTGCTCAATTATCCCAAATAAGCCTACCTTTTACATCACCCTTGTTAGCCACCTTGAGCCTTTTTATCCCCATTTATTCTGTTCTATAACCACATCACTAGCCTTAAGCAGAAAAACAATTAAATATCCCAATTGAATCTTTGGTTAGCTTAAGATAGAGATTGTGTATCAATTAAGTGTGGGGAAATTATGGGAACATGGGTTCATAGGGGAATGTGTTAAGTTTTTACTTTGATAAAATATTGGGAATTTGGGTACCTACTCATGTGAGACCAGAAAAATTAAAAATCCATGTGTATTGATAAGTTATGTTTATTTTTCATCTTTTAAAAAAAAAAGAAAAAAAAAAGAGAAAAAGAAAAAAAAATATATAATATAAGTAAATAAATAAGGGGACAAAATTACCCCAATATTAAGTTTAATAAAAGATCAATGCACATGTGATAAAAATTAAAGAAAATTTGGTACATGAGTATGGGAATTATATAAAAGTGGGAATTATGGGTAGCTAGGCATGAATTTAAAAGTATATAGAGTATATGTATATTAGGTGAGAGCTTGGGTTAATTAAAGATTCATATTATAGCTCACTTGGCCATACATATATCCTTACCTTTACCTCAGCCCCATTACAACCTTGAAAAGACCTCATGATGTTTGCATTGGTACATTTGGTACATGTTGATTGGTTAGATGAAGAACAAAGTTTAGAAAGCATGACTAGAGAAGAGTAGAGTGGATTACCCTAGACACTTGAGAGAGCAGAGTGCATATACACTACCAGTGAAGGTTCAATGCTTGACACTATGTTCCCTGCTTTCATGAGCTATCTTCTTACAAGTT
>NC_029791.2:43392607-43422146 GCF_000816755.2 Arachis ipaensis | reverse complement strand
TTTTGTGCTATGATTGAAAACATGCTTCTTTGATCTTATATTTGCTTATTATTAATCCTCTCTTATTATCATTAGATGCCTTGATATGTGTGTTAAGTGTTTTCAGAGATTACAGGGCAGGAATGGCTCAGAGGATGGAAAGGAAGCATGCAAAAGTGGAAGGAATACAAGAAGTTGGAGAAACTGCTAAGCTGTCCAGCCTGACCTCTTCGCACTCAAACGGCTATAACTTTAGCTACAGAGATCCAAACGACACGATTCTAGTTGTGTTGGAAAGCTAACGTCCGGAGCTTCGATTTGATATATAATTTGCCATAGCTGCTCTGAATTTAGGCGACGCAAACGCGTGAATGACGCGTCCGCGTCGCATCGGCGAACCTCAACCCGCGCGGCCGCATGGACGACGCCTCCGTGTCACTTGCCCGCGACCTGGACGTAACAGAAATCGCAGGGGGCGATTTCTGGGCTGCTTTTGACCCAGATTTCAGCCCAGAACACACAGATTAGAGGCTATAAAGTGGGGGAATGCATCCATTCATGGGAGAGCTCGCCAATTTTTACTTTCCATGATTTAGATTTAGTTTTGAGAGAGGTTCTCTCCTCTCTCTTTAGGATTAGGATTTAGATTTAGGATTTTTATTCCCTTTCAGGATTATCTCTTTTGATCAGGTTCAATACTCCTTTTATTTACTTTTGCAAGTCACTATATGAATCCTTTCATGTTACAGATTACTCTTTTATTAATGTTATTTGAGGTATTTCAGTTTAATATTGATTTCTTTTATTTATGCTATTGTTGCTTTTACTCTGAAGACATTTTTATTCCAGTAGATTTACTTTCCCCCTTTTGGTTTTGGTTAAGAAATCAGTAACTCAGGAGTTGTCAAACTCAAACATGATTGATAATTGTTATCTTGTTAATTGAATTGAACTTCAATAATCCCAATCTTTTCTTAGGAAATAAATAAGATCCGAAGATCAAACCAATTAATCCCTTGACCTTCCTTTATATTAGTAAAGGCTAACGAAGTGGAATTAAACTTCAATTATTATCATCATTGATAAGGATAGCCAGGATAGGACCTCTAATTTCTCATACCTTACCAAAAGTTTGCTTTACAGTTATTTATCTATTTTTAATTGCCATTTAATTTACTCGTCATTAAATTACTTGTTCCTCATTCTTAAAACCCCAATTCTACAATCTTCATAACCAATAATAAGAACATACTTCCCTGAAGTTCCTTGAGAAGACGACCCGAGGTTTAAATACTCGGTTATCAATTTTAAAAGGGGTTTGTTACTTGTGATAACCAAAATGTTTGTACGAAGGGATTTTTGTTAGTTTAGAAACTATATCTACAATGCGACTGTTTTATTAAAAATCTTTACTGGCAAAAATCCTAACGTCATCCCCATCCTGGTAGAAAGGAGTTACAACAACGAATACCTTCTTCTCCTCTCAAACCACATTGCTACATTTGTTGAGCCGCAGATTGCCCGTAGACAATGGGGTTTCCTACAAAGACAGCCAAGGCAGGTCAATCTTTCTTGGGTAGTCGAGTTCTACTCCAACTACCACTTACCAACCCTGCAGTCTGTCTACGTCCGTCAGAAGCAAGTCCCCATTACAGAAGAGGCCATTCAAAAAGTTCTAAGTCTTCTCCCTGTTCCAGAAGGATTGGATGCCTTTCAAGAAGCCGCACTCAAGCGCTAGATGTACCAATTTGACTGGGACACTGTTCTCAGAGTTATCGCACTACCTGGCAGCCGTTGGATCTACGGATACCATCGTACCCGCCCTAAGGGAATTTCGGCTTCAACACTTACCTTGGAGGCTCGCGTATGGGCACAAATCATGTCCCATTACGTCTTTTCAAGCACTCACGAGTCCTCCTTCACTGCACACATGGCCGTTCTACTATGGTGCATCCTTACAGACCAGCCTCTGAACCTACCAAGACACATCCGGAATGCCATGGGACACGTACAAATTGCGGGCAACCTACCTTTTCCCGCCTTGGTCTCAGATCTTGTCTCAGCCGCCGAAGTCTCCTACAAAGCTGGGGACACCAAAGCCATGCTTCCCCGGGATGATCAGTATGTCCCTAACGGGAAGTACCTTAGACTTCCAGCAGCCACTACCAGCCAGCCTACTGAACCAGTTGAAGATATTCCTTCTTCAACACCACAAACACCCACTACTGACCAGCTGCTCCAGCAGATACTTGCAAGGTTGGATCGGCAAGAACACAAAGCTAAGATGAGAGAGCGCCGTAACAAGCGCCGATTCACATACCTCAAGGAGCTGATCATGGGAAAATTCAAGGACTCAGACACCCCGGACTCCACTTCCTTTACCAGCACAGGGAGCCATGATGGTCCCGACTGTGGAGATACTGCTACCAGCCCACCTTTATTCCTGACAGATGGCACCGAGGACGGTGCAAAGCCTTAAGTGTGGGGAGGTCGGTCAGTACCTGACTTCCGGAGGTAATTTCTCTTCCCTAGCACCAATAAATTAGGATATTTAGTTAGATTTTTCTTTTATAGAATAGGATAAACTGCATAGTAATAGATTAGTTGCATGCATGTTCTGCTTGATTGAAAAGACAATGAGTTTCTTCTAAGACTCTATATTTGGAACAAAATTTCACTAATTTTAATTAAAACTTTTATGTTAAATTTGCTTGAAGTTGTATTTAAAACATGATTTTTGAGCTAAAGAACACACAACCTGTGAGATTTGAGCCTTTATGAATGGTTACATTATTTAACCACAATTATTTTATTCTTGTGTGTTTACTTCTCTATGATTGTAATCTACATTTTGTTTCATCCTATATGTCCAATGTTTATTATATTTATATGTTTGCACATGATTGAGGCCATTATTTGTTGAGCTTACTGACGTTAGGATTTTTGCCAGTAAAGAATGTCATAAAAATAGTCGCGTTGTAGATATAGTCTCTAAACCAACAAAAAACCCTTCGTACAAACGTTTTGGGTGTCACAAGTAACAAACCCCTTTAGAAATTGTTAACCAAGTATTCAAACCTCGGGTCGTCTTCTCAAGGAACTGCAAGGAAGTATGTTCTTATTATTGGTTATAAAGGTTGTAATCGGGGTTTAAAAGGTGAGAAGCAAGTAATTAAAATGACGAGTGAATTAAATGGCAATTAAAGATAAATAATAACTGTAAAGCAACTTTTAGCAAGGTAGAAAAATTAGAGGTCCAACTTAGTTATCTCTCTCAACAATAATGAAAGTTGAATCTAAACTCCACTTGGTCAACCTTTACCAGGGCAAGGGAAAGTCAAGGGACTAATTAAATTGACCTTTGAATCTTATTTATCTCCTAAGAAAAGGTTGGGATTACTCAAGTTCAGCTCAATTAGCAAGATCATGATTATCAATTGTGTTGAGTTTAATAACTGTTGAGTTACTAAATTCTTAACCAGAACCAAAAGGGGAAAAAGTAAAATTGCTGGAATAATAATAAAAATATCCTTAGATGGGAAGCATTGATAACTTAAGTCAAAGAGCACAATTATAAACAGTCTGTAACATGGAAGAATTTATAAATCAACTTATAATAATCAATTCAAATGTTGGAATAAATAAAGAGAAGTAAAACTAAAAGAACATTAAACCTGGGATCTAGAGTTACTCTTAAAACAAGAAGAAATCCTAAATCCTAAAAGAGAGAGAGAGAAGATCTCCCTCTCAACTAGATCTAAATCATTGAAAGGTAAAAATATGCGAGCTCTCTTTGAATGGATGCATTCCCACACTTTATAACCTCTGGTCTATGCTGTCTGTACTTGGATCTGGGCCAAAAAGGGCTTCAGAATTCGCTGGCGGCGTATTCTGTAATTTCTGGTGTGTGGCCTCTGTCACGCGTCCGCGTGGGTCACGCGGTCGCGTCGTTCGGAGCTTTTCCTTGCCACGCGGTCACGTCAGTCATGCGACCGCGTCATGTGCGTTCTGCTTAAGGCGCGCGGTCGCGTCAGTCATGCAGCCGCGTCGCTGCTGATTCGTGCTTGGCACGCGATCGCGTGCCCCATGCGATCGCGTGGGTATCAGTTTCCTTAAAGCTCCATTTTGCTTTCTCCTTCCATTCTAGTATGTTTTCTTTTTCATCCTTTAAGTCATTCTGCCTTAGAAAATCTGAAACTACTCAACACACTAATCACGGCATCGAATGGAAATAAAGGTAATTAAAATAATTAATTTTAAAGCTTAGAAAACATGTTTTTTATTATATGACATAATAAGGAAGGGAAAGTAAAACCATGCAATTAATGTGAATAAGTAGGTGAAGAGTTGAATAAATCACTCTAATTAAGCACAAAAGAACTCATGAAATATGGGTTTATCAACCTCCCCATACTTAAACACTAGCATGTCCTCATGCTAAATCCAAGGTAAATAATTAAGGTTAAAGTGATGGAATGTTATGAAATGCAACCTATGCTAAATGCATCTACCTAATGAGTCATGCAATTCTAATTCATCCACTCATATATAAAGCTTACATGTAGCTAAGTTAATTCACATTCTCAAGGAGTTATGTATATATATATATATATAGCCAACCCTTAAATAATAAAGCATTTTAGCAAATGAGATGGGAAAGAAAACATTGTACAAACTTGCAAAACAATTAGTAAATTTTAAGCACAGATATATGTTGATAAGTTATTGAACCCTCACTGGATTTTGTATTTACTCTCTAGTCACTCAGTGTTTATTGGGTTTATTCACTCTATTTTTCTTTTTATTCTTAATTTCTACAGCTTTGTTTTTCATCTAACCAATCAACAATTATAGAATATAGTCATACCAAAAAGTCATGAGGTCTTAATTAAGGTTGTAATGGAGCCAAGGTAAAGGTAAGAATTTATGTATAGGGTTAAGTGAGCTAATAAGAGAATCCCTAATTAGACTAAAATCTCACCTAACATACATATCTAGTAAAATAAAATTTCCTTACCTAATTTCCCATAATTTCCCACTTATTGTTACATGCTCATGTTTCACTTTTTATTTTTATCCCATGTGCATTGTTTTTATTTTGCATTGGGGAATTTCTTTTGTATCCCCTTTTATTTAAATGCTGAAAAAAATAACCTTTTTTTTTAATGCACATGGTAATTGAATCACTTAGATTTTCTCATGAGCATGCTTCCCAAATTTTATTTTATTCCTTTTAACTTCTCTACCTTTTGTTTCTATCATCCATGTTCCCAAAAGGTTTCCCACATTTAACTCTATTTATAATTTTCTATCTTAAGCTGACCAAGGATTCACTTGAGATTTTCTTTTGTTTTTCTGCTTAAGGCTAGTAATTTGGCTAAATAGAATAAAGGGGTTTTAAAAGGCTCAAGGGGGCTAACAAGGGTGATGTAAAAGGTAGGCTAATTTGGGGTGAGTGAGCTAAGATCAAATGATGGCCTCAATCATTCTCTTGGTATGTATCTATTCTATATTCTATAATTGGACATATAAATTAAAGCAAAGTAAAGAACATCAGAATAAAAAGGAATGTGACACACAGAAATGAAATTATGGTTAGAATGCAACCATACAATTTAAGCTCAAGACTCACAGGCTGTGTGTTTGGTGCACGAAATTGTGATCTCTGGTAATGGCTTATTAGGTCAGATACTCTGATCTAGTTTTACAGTCTGTCACAACTTCGATACAACTGACCAGCAAGTGCACTGGGTCGTCCAAGTAATACCCTTCTGGAAAGCCCTGGATGTCTACTTTCCAACGCAATTCGAAGCACGCCATTTCGAGTTCTGTAGCTCCAGAAAATCCACTTTGAGTGCAGGGAGGTCAGAATCCAACAGCATCAGCAGTCCTTTTTCAGCCTGAATCAGATTTTTGCTCAGCTCCTTCAATTTCAGCCAGAAAAATACCTGAAATTACAGAAAAACACACAACTCATAGTAAAGTCCAGAAATATGAATTTTTCCTAAAAACTACTGGAAATAGACTAAAAACTAACTAAAACATACTCAAAACTATATGAAATTACCCCAAAAAGCGCATAAAATATCCGCTCATCACAACACCAAACTTAAACTGTTGCTTGTCCTCAAGCAACTAGACAAATAAAATAGAAGACTAATAGGTTGAGAAGCAATAATATCTAGAGTTTTTGATTGAAGCTCAGATTCTAACTTAGCTTTCAACGTTTCAAACGCCTGCAAGCATGTTGTGTCAAACACAAATGGTGTGTCAGCAGCTAGCAGATTGCTTAGAGGTTTTGCGATTTTTGAAAAATCCTTTATAAACCTCCTATAGAATCCTGCATGTCCTAGAAAGCTTCTGATTGCCTTAACATTGGCAGGTATCTTGGTTTTATATTCCTCAACCTTAGTGGTTAAAGAAGCCTTTTTAGAGGGGTTGTTGTCAGCACTTGTGTGTGTCTGATCCCTCACTAGCAATTGAATGCCAGAGTCAGAAGCTGGAGTGACGTTAGACGCCAGCTCACTGTCTGTTCCTGGCGCCTGAACGCCAGAAATGTGCCCCTGTTGGGCGTTCAACGCCAGATTCTTGCCTGTTTCTGGCGTTGAACGCCAATCCTGCCTTGTCTCTGGCGCTGAACGCCAGTTTTGGGCATGGTCTGGGCGTTCAGTGCCAGCCTTCCACCCATTTTCTGGCGTTTTAGTGCCAGAATTATTTTTCCCTGGGCTCTTACTGTCCTCAGGGGAATCTTTGGTGGGTCGCTCATTTCTTGAATTTTTGATGCCTTGAGGTGGACAATTACGTACAAACTCTCGGGAATCTTTATAGAGTGTGGGCCAATAGAAGCCACATTGGAGGACCTTGGTGGCTGTTCGCTCACCTCCGAAATGGCCTCCATATTGAGATCCGTGGCAATGCCATAGGATTCTCTGTGCTTCCTCTCTGGGGACACACCTACGGATAATTCCGTCTGCACATCTCTTAAAGAGATAAGGTTCATCCCACAAGTAGTACTTTGCATCAGTAACTAATTTCTTCTTTTGTATTCTATTATACTCCTTGGGTATGAACCTTGCAGCTTTATAGTTTGCAATATCGGCAAACCATGGTGCTTCCTGAATGGCAAATAGATACTCATCAGGGAACGTCTCAGAGATCTCAAGAAAGGGGAGGGACGTCCCTTTCACTGGTTCTATCCGGGACAGATGATCAGCCACTTGGTTCTCTGTTCCTTTTCTGTCTCTTATTTCTATATCAAACTCTTGCAGAAGCAATACCCATCTGATGAGCCTGGGTTTTGAATCCTGCTTCGTGAGTAGATATTTAAGAGCAGCATGGTCACTGGAAATAGACTAAAAACTAACTAAAACATACTCAAAACTATATGAAATTATCCCCAAAAAGCGCATAAAATATCCGCTCATCAGTGTTCTCTAACTCAAGAATCATATATCATTCATATATTGTATGCAGGTTTAGTTAAAAATTCCCATTATTCTCTTAAAAAAAAATTATTTTAGGGTAGCTTTTAAAGTTTTAATGTTCCTCCTTGATGAAATGTTGTTAACTAACATGTAATGCTATATATACAAGGTGTGGGTTGTTTTGATTCTGTTAAAGTTTCTGGTTTACTCCCTTTATATTTTTCTATTTAAACTATACTATCTTATGCTAAGAAGGGTAAACTATACTAATTAATCCACTAATAAATCAGAATTGCAAACTAAACTAAATAACTAACATGAACTAAATAACTAAAATATGAACTAAAGATGCAAAATGCAGAAAATAGAGTAAAATACACAAGTAGCAATGTATAAGTACTCAGAAAATAACAATAAAAGAAAAATACAGAAAAATATCCAAAATAAAAGAAAAAGTATGTAGTAGTTCACCAAAATAAACGCTAGAGATGGCGACCTCCCCACACTTAAAATAAAGCATCGTCCTCGATGCTCAATCAAGCCGGGTGTGAAGGAGTGTCATCACTGGTAGGGATGGCAGCTGGGGTCTCTGTGGCAGTGGTGGGCTGAGAGTCTGGCTGCTGTAGAGGGGGACTGACTGGATCGGGATCTCCGGATCTGCAGCCTCAGTCTGGGGCATAACCTCCTGATGTGGGGCAGCCTACTCTGTGGCTGCCTACTGATGAGTCTCCACCTGGGAATGAGTCTCCTCCTCGTGCTCATCCTCCTCCTCCTCGGATGGCTCTGAAGGGGTGTCGGGCTCGGAGGGGATGTCGGCGCCCTGTCTGATCATCAGCTTCAAATGGGAATAGCGTCGCCTGCTGCGGCGCTCCAATCTCTCATACCGGCGCCTGTTACGGCGCTCCATCTGATCAAGCTGGCGGAATAGACGGTGCACAAGGCGATAAACCGGCGGGTGGAGGTGCAGTGGTGGCAGCAGGGGCAGCTGGGGCAGCTGGGGCAGCTGTGGATGAAGAGGGTCCAGTAGACGGAGGGGCTGTCTCATCAGTAGCAGTGACAGGTGGTGGTCTGTAGCCCAAAGCAAGGAAGTTTCTGCTGTGAGGAATGATCTTCCTGCAGTCCGCTGCTGGTGGTCGCTCATCGGCATCCTCCCAAGGCACATCAGCCTGACGGCCTAGCCGTGTAACCAGATAAGGAAAGGGGAGGGTGCCTCGGACGTGGGCCCTGGCCATATAATGCCGGATAAAATGAGGCAAGTACAGGTCCTTACCCTCCAGCACACACCAAAGGAGGGTGATCATGGTAGCCGGGATCTCCGTCTCGTGAGTACTCGGCATCACAAAATTACTCAAGATCTGATGCCATAGCCGAGCCTCATCATATAAGTACACTCTCTTGATCCCTCTAGGCATAGTGGTGTTCTGACCCATCTCCCAAGGAACAGCAGGGTCGAGAGCTATCCGTGCCTTCACAGCATCCCAGTGAAACTGCATCTGGCCCATGTACTCCTCAGCCTGTGTAAAACCATCTAGCTGATCGAACTTGGCTGGGAGCTAGAGAATGGTCTCTATGGCCTCCTCAGTGACCAGAATTTGCTTTCTCCTCAGGTTTACTGCATCTAGGGTAGTAAGGTAGCAGTTGCAATAGAATTCCCTGACCCAAGATGCATTGACCTCTATCAGTTGTCTCTCCAGAAAGAACCAGCCCCTTTGCTTGATTTGCTCAGTGGTATATTGCTGGAGGGCTTCTGGAATCTTCAAGGTACGTTCCAGGTATAGATTTCTGGAGTTTGCAAAAGTCGGGTACTTCAGCTCACAGTACCGGTTTGCAAATTTTATAGGATCAGTCGAAGGGAGCAGCTGGTTAGCGTTTTCCTGCTGTGTGAAGTTCTTCTCCCGCCATGAGGAATTGTGCATTAGAGAAATGATGGACTGGGAGGAATCTCCTCTCTTGCGCTTGCCAGTAGCCTTGCCTTTACCTTTCCTCTGTGAGGCAGACATCCTGAAAAATAGAAAACCAGGAAATGGATAAAATAGGAAAGCAAATAGGCAATTTAAACAAAGGAAACTCAAAGCGGTAAGGGAGAAATAGAATAAGAAAAATGAGTAATTGAATTGTGATTTAATGTTAAATGGAAAGAAAATAAGCAATATGCCATGGTTAGAAAGTTAGAGGAAAGTGAAAATAATCAGAAAAGAGATCAAAAGGGTTAGTATGGTTAGGATTTGAAGAAGAAATTAGTAAATTAAAATCAGTGAGTTAGTAAAGTGCGGGTTAAAGTAAGTGGCATAGAGAAAAAACCATATAACAAGGATTCACAGGTAAGAATAGAAGTACTCATAATCGAACAAGCAGTTTATGAACCAGGAAATCGAAAAGGATAAGAAAGTCTGCCATAGCATTCATGTAATGGTTTGGGGGAAGCAGAGTAAAACAGAGTTGCCAAACCAAAACAAGAATGAAAACAATTTTCAAAAAATTTGGGCAGCATTCCGGCTAAACTTGGATTGTCCTGGAAAATAAACAGCAATCTAATTAGTTCATATGAATTACAAAATATCAAGCTGCATGTACATAGATATAAAATAAACAGAAAAACTCAATGTAAACTGCAGCAACATACAAGAAAGCAGCATATGAAACATGATTACAGCAGCAACAGATTTACACATAGGATAAAACAGAAGTAAGAACAGTGCAAGTAAACAGACCTAGATCCACTAACCACAGCCTCAGCTACCTAACAACCTGAAAATCCACTACAACATGCAAGTCTAACTATCCTAATCATGAACATAAACGGAATAAAAAAAATACAGAAAAGTGACAAACAGATAAAAAGGATTGCGTGTTGCGGAACCTGGTAAGCGGAAGGGTTGGAACAGGGAAGAAGGTGGCTGCGGCGGCGTCCGGTGCAGTGGTGGTGCACAGCGACGCAGTGGCGGCTGAGGGGATTGGGTATTGGGTCACGCGGCCGCGTGGAGCACGCGGTCACGTGGTTGGGGTGAAAAGAGGGGTGACGCGATCGCGTGGGTCGCGCGATCGCGTCGCTGGAATTCGTGCTAAACGCACAACTCCAGCGCCGTTTCAGCACAACTATCTGTCTCCTTTTGGGGTGATGTGCAATCCATGCGACGCGATCGCGTCGCTCACGCGGTCGCGTGGGATTGGTATTGGGTAGGTGACGCGATCGCATGGGGCATGCGATCGCGTGGGCCAATTTGTGCGAAACGCACAAGGGCCGCACGATTCCAGCCCAATTTTCTGTTCGTTGGATCCTTACGCCGATATATATATCACGCGGCCGCGTGGGTCACGCGGTCGCATGGGTGGTGTTTTTCGCAATATGACGCGATCGCATGGGGCATGCGGTCGCGTCGTGCAAACCCCCTTTTTTTTATATGCATGAAAAGTGCAGAATGCAATGACTATCATGGATGCTTATGCATGATTCCAGGTTTAATAAATTAAAATGAAAAAAGGAAAAATGAAAGCAATTAACAATAAATAAGTTGAAAAAGAAGCGACCATACCATGGTGGGTTGTCTCCCACCTAGCACTTTTAGTTAAAGTCCTTAAGTTGGACATTGGAAAAGTATCCTGTTATGGTGGCTTGTGTTTAAATTCGTCCAAAAATCTCCACCAGTGCTTGGAATGCCAATAGCCTCCGGGGTCCCAAACTAGGCATGTAAAGCTTTTGAGCAGCTTCAAACGGGTATTCAGCCTCCCGGGATGACGAATGTCAGAATATGATCCATAATCCCAAGCTGTGTTTTTAGATCCGCCTCCGTTTTGATTTGTAAGTTTCCATTCGGGCGGGTTAAAGAGTAGAATCTCACCGTGGCGACCAAACATTCTCCGTGATCCATGCAATTGAGCACGATACCAATCCGTGTACTTCGAGGTAAAGCGTGGAACCTTATTGAACCTGGTGCACCAGCTCTGAATACGAGCCATTTCCCTCTTACTCTTAAAGTCGCAGAGAGCTCTAAGCTGGCCATCTGTTTCAAGCAAACCATATTCAAGTGAATAAGTAAAATTATAAGTTAAGGATTGTACCCACTTGAAGCTTGTATTCGGTGGTAATGGCCTTGGGATAGGTGTTTTTGGTGATTCTGCAAGTTTCGTTTCCTTGTGCTCTTCTGTGAATTCTTCCACTTCCTTGCAAAGATCTTCGATTGTATCTGTATCCTGGTCAAAGTCTTCTATGTCTTCCTCATCACTCGAGTCACAGATTGGAGGTTGAGAGAAATCTACCTCCGCATCATCTTCATATTCACTTGGAGAAAATTCTTCGATCTCAGAAAATTCACTTGCGGACGCAAGTTCATCACTAGGAGAACTAGACTTGTGACTATCATCATCAAGGAAATTTGCTTCTTGGATTATTCCGTCTGATTCTTTGTAAACGACTTGCCTTGGAGATTGTACGGTATCCTCCTTAGCATCAACTGTGGCATCTTGGATGGAGTTTTCCTCAATTCTGGATTCCCAAGGAAGTTCAGCATCGCCTAGATCTTCAACCAACTCTTCTTCTGGAACAATGACAGCTTCTTCCACTTGTTCTAGTACGAATTCATTCTCTGTCTTGTCCACTGGAGTCTCTAGTATTTCTTTCATGCTACGCTCTTCATCGGGTTGTCCACATGGAGCTGTGGTTGATCCTTGTATATTTGAGCGTCTAGTGGCCCATTGAATTAGTGCTTGCTCCAGTTGTTGAATGGTTGTTTGAAATTTAATTACTGTTTCTTTTAGTCGATCCTTTGCTTCGCGGTTTTTCAGACTTGGACAAGATACAAAGGAAAGTGGTGATGATTGGGAACGATTGGATTGGTATTGGGGTAAGGAAGGATCATATGATGGCGAATGATGAAGAAAAGCTTGTGAGTGTGGTGGTTCGAGGTTATGTTGAAAGGATGGTTCATATGCACGGGGTGGGGCTTGTTGGTAGTTACAAGGTTGTCCACCATGTCTTTCAGCTGGGTATGCACGGTAGAATGGTCTTTGTCCAGGATATCTCGGAGGCTCAAAAGAAAAATATTTACAATAACCAATAATAAGGCACACGTTAGCAGTTCCCCGGCAACGGCGCCATTTTGACGTTAGGATTTTTGCCAGTAAAGAATGTCATAAAAACAATCGCGTTGTAGATATAGTCTCTAAACTAACAAAAATCCCTTCGTACAAACGTTTTGGGTGTCACAAGTAACAAACCCCTTTAGAAATTGTTAACCGAGTATTCAAACCTCGGGTCGTCTTCTCAAGGAACTGCGAGGAAGTATGTTCTTATTATTGGTTATAAAGGTTGTAATCGGGGTTTAAAAGGTGAGAAGCAAGTAATTTAAATGACGAGTGAATTAAATGGCAATTAAAGATAAATAATAACTATAAAGAAACTTTTAGCAAGGTAGAAAAATTAGAGGTCCAACTTAGTTATCTCTCTCAACAATAATGAAAGTTGAATCTAAACTCCACTTGGTCAACCTTTACCAGGGCAAGGGAAAGTCAAGGGACTAATTAAATTGACCTTTGAATCTTATTTATCTCCTAAGAAAAGGTTGGGATTACTCAAGTTCAGCTCAATTAGCAAGATCACGATTATCAATTGTGTTGAGTTTAATAACTGTTGAGTTACTAAATTCTTAACCAGAACCAAAAGGGGAAAAAGTAAAATTGCTGGAATAATAATAAAAATATCCTTAGATGGGAAGCAATGATAACTTAAGTCAAAGAGAACAATTATAAACTGAAAATACCTCAATTAATTCAAATAACAGTCTGTAACATGGAAGAATTCATAAATCAACTTATAATAATCAATTCAAATGTTGGAATAAATAAAGAGAAGTAAAACTAAAAGAACATTAAACCTGGGATCCAGAGTTACTCTTAAAACAAGAAGAAATCCTAAATCCTAAAAGAGAGAGAGAGAGAAGATTTCCCTCTCAACTAGATCTAAATCATTGAAAGGTAAAAATATGCGAGCGCTCTTTGAATGGATGCATTCCCACACTTTATAACCTCTGGTCTATGCTGTCTGTACTTGGATCTGGGCCAAAAAGGGCTTCAGAATTTGCTGGGGGCGTATTCTGTAATTTCTGGTGCGTGGCCTCTGTCACGCGTCCGCGTGGGTCACGCGGTCGCGTCATTCGGAGCTTTTCCTTGCTACGCGGTCGCGTCAGTCATGCGACCGCGTCATGTGCGTTCTGCTTAAGGCGCGCGGTCGCATCAGTCATGCAGCCGCGTCGCTGCTGATTCGTGCTTGGCACGCGATCGCGTGCCCCATGCGATCGCGTGGGTACCAGTTTCCTTAAAGCTCCGTTTTGCTTTCTCCTTCCATTCTAGTATGTTTTCTTTTTCATCCTTTAAGTCATTCTGCCTTAGAAAATCTGAAACTACTCAGCACACTAATCATGGCATCGAATGGAAATAAAGGTAATTAAAATAATTAATTTTAAAGCTTAGAAAACATGTTTTTCATTATATGACATAATAAGGAAGGGAAAGTAAAACCATGCAATTAATGTGAATAAGTAGGTGAAGAGTTGAATAAATCACTCTAATTAAGCACAAAAGAACTCAAAAAATATGGGTTTATCACTTACCTATCCAAATTAAGCCTACCCTTTCAATTACCTTTGTTAGCCACTTTGAGCCTTTAAATCCCATTTGTTCTATATTTTACCACATTACTAGCCTTAAGCGGAAAAACAAGTATATATCCCAAATTGAATCTTTGGTTAGCTTAAGATAGAATTGTGTGTGTCAATCAAGTATGGGAAATTGTGGGAACAAAGGATAATAAGGGAATGAGTCACGATAATATAATGGGAATTTGGATACCTACTCATGTGAAACTATAAGAATTAAAACTCTATGTGCATTGATAAGCTATGTTATTTTTATGTTTCTATGAAAAAAAATATCCAAAAATATTCAACAAATAAATAAGGGGATAAAATTACCCCAATGCTAAGTCAAGCATTCAAAGATCAATGCATGTATGATAAAATTAAAATAAAAGGTTGATACATGAGTATGGATGTGAAAGAGATTTCTGGGTAGCTAGGTATGAATTCTAAAGTCATATAGAATATATATAGGTTATGTTAAAGCTTGGGTTAATTAAAGATTCAATTTATAAGCTTACTTAGCCATATATGCATCCTTACCCTTACCTTGGCCCCATTACAACCTTAAAAAGACCTCATGATGTTTGCATTGGTATATTAAATGTTGTTGATTGGTTAGGAGAAGAACAAAAATTAGAGAACATGATTAGGGAAGGATAGAGTGATGACCCTATACACTAGAGAGACTAGAGTGTACATACACCATCAGTGAGGGTTCCATGCTTGAATTTCTATGTTCCCTGCTTTTATGAGCTATCTTCTTGCATTTTTATCTGTTCTTACTGTATAAGAATTGAGTTAGTGGAATTTGATTTGTAATTGTTTTGAAGAGCTTACTTACTTTTGATCAAGTGGACAAAAATCATATAGTTGCATTCATACATATAGGTTGCATTGCATTGCACAGGTTTTACATGTTCTTACTCATTCATTTTATCTCCTTCAACTAAGCATGAGGACATGCTAATGTTTAAGTGTGGGGAGGTTAATAAACCACTATTTTATGGTTTATATTGTGTTTAATTGTGTGGTTTTATCATGATCTTTACCCATTTATTCATTAAATAAGCATGCATTTATAATTCCTTCCTAAAGTTATTGCATGACTGAAAACTTGCTTCCTAGGGACTTTTAATTATGTATTTTATTTCTCCTTTATTCCATTCGATGCCGTGACATGTGTGTTAAGTGTTTTAGGCTTTATAGGGCATGAATGAGTTAGAGATTGGAAAGGAAGCTTGCAAAAATGGAAGGAGTACAAGAAATTGAGGAGATGACCAGCGAGAAGCGACGCGGCCGCATGGATGACGCGACCGCGCGAAAGAGTGGAAATCGCAGTGACGCGGCCGCATGGACGACGCAACCGCGTGGTATGGAATAGCACGAGTGATGCGGCCGCATGGACGACACGTCCGCGTGACATGTGAGATCTGCATAATCTGCAGAATCGCTGGGGGCGATTTCGGGCCTTATTTTGACCCAATTTTTGGCCCAGAAGACCAGACTAGAGCCAGAGAACATGCAGAAACCAAATCAGACATTCATTCCGCATAGTTTTTAGTTTTTAGATCTAGTTTTAATCCTCCTCTAGGTTTTCTCTCTACACATTCATAGTTTTTAGGATTTGTTATGTTCATTGTTTTTGCATGGGGATATTGAGAAGAGTTATTGCCTCATCAAGACTTCGACATTCTAGTTCGTTCTCTTTACTTGTCTCTTACTCTTCCATGTTCCTCAATTTACTTAATTTTACTATTGGATTATTTTAGCATTTATTAATACAAGAATTACTTTTATTTTCAATTAATCTTTTGATCATTATTTATCATGTCTTTCTTTAATTCCCTTTCTTATGTTATGAATTTTATATTTACAATGAGCAAGTAGTTCCCTAACTTGATGGGGAGTTGATTGCCTTGAGTTGGGATGCTCAAGAGAAAGATTGTAATTGGGTTTATTGTTGGATTGCTCTCTAGTCACTAACACCAATCCTCCCAAGAGCGGATTGGAACTTGTGGATAGAAATAGCATTCCAACTTGTTTGACTTTCCCTTACTTAGTGAGGGACAACTAAACGTAATAACCCTCAATTGTCAATTGATCTTGAGAGTACTCCAACAAGAATAGGGCTTCTGGCTAATCAACTCCCAGTCAAGGCTTTTATTGAAAATATCCGATTAATAAAATAGCACACCTTTCTGCAACTCGTTGGGAGACGACCTGGGATCCATACTCCCAGTATTTTAATTTTAATTTCTGTGACACCCTTCTAAATTGATAAGCGGATTTCTGGTTGGTTGAGAACTATACTTGCAACGCATATTTTATAATCATTCTTAACTCGCCAATTTTCGCCCACGTCAGCGTCATTATAAAGACTGCGCGACGATACGATCGCGTGGCGTACACGAACGCGTCGCTTACGCCGCCCAGTTTTCTTTCTCTCTCTCTCCCAATCCTAATTCTCTCTTATTCTCTTATCCTTTTATTTTTTCTTTCATTTTTACATTTGTCTCTTCTATTTTCAGTTCTTATTTGCTTGAGGACAAGCAAACCTTTAAGTTTGGTGTTGACGCTTCGCTTAAGGGTTTTCTGTTTATTCTTATGGCACCAAAGGGAGGCGAATCATCTTCACAAAGGAGCACAACCTGAAGAATAAAACGACCGCTAAGATAACCCAGGTGGTTGAGTTCCTTTCATTTTTATTCCCTCCTGCTTTTATTATGTATGTTCTGATTTACTGCTACTTTATTTTGTTTATTGCATGATCCTTTATTAGTAGATTCATAGGTTCTAGTTTAATTTTTCTGTTAAATGCGTTAATTCTAAAAGATGTCTCATATATTGCCCACTAAACTTGAAATTAAAAAGAAAGAAGAACAGATGTAGTGCATGAGAATTTGAGTTTAATTTTTAGAGTAGTCTTATTTACTTAAAGATGGTGGTATTTTCTGTGATTCTGAATGCATGACATGAACAGTGCATATTTTTTATAGTGAAGTTTATGAATGTTAAAATTGTTGGCTCTTGAAAGAATGATGAAAAAGAGAAATGTTATTGATAATCTGAAAAATCATAAAATTGATTCTTGAAGCAAGAAAAAGCAGTGAAAAACACAAAGCTTGCGAAAAAAATATTTCAAAAAAAAATAATACAAAGAGAGAAAAATAAAAAGCAAGCAGAAAAAGTCAATAACCCTTTAAACTAAAAGGCAAAGGGTAAAAAGGATCCAAGGCTTTGAGCATTAATGGATAGGAGGGCCCAAAGGAATAAAATCCTGGCCTAAGCGGCTAAATCAAGCTGTCCCTAACCATGTGCTTGTGGCGTGAAGGTGTCAAGTGAAAAGCTTGAGACTGAGCGGTTAAAGTCGTGATCCAAAGCAAAAAGAGTGTGCTTAAGAACTCTGGGCACCTCTAACTGGGGACTCTAGCAAAGCTGAGTCACAATCTGAAAAGGTTCACCCAGTTATGTGTTTGTGGCATTGATGTATCCGGTGGTAATACTGGAAAACAAAATGCTTAGGGTCACATCCAACACTCATAAAGTAGCTGTGTTCAAGAATCAACATACTGAACAAGGAGAATCAATAACACTATCTGAATTCTGAGTTCCTATGGATGCCAATCATTCTGAACTTCAAAGGATAAAGTGAGATGCCAAAATTGTTCAGGATTGCAGTTGTAAACCCCACTATAAGAGAAGACATGGGCTTAATCGAACTCTCATTCTCATGCAAATTCACATCCTAAGCTTATATTAGTTTTGGTTGCTTGAGGACAAGCAACAGTTTAAGTTTGGTGTTGTGATGCGTGAGCATCTTTCCTATCTTTTCCTAGTGAATTTGCATCTAATTTGTTGAGTTTAATTAAGAATTAATTATATTTTAGGTACTATGGATGCTATTTTGAGTTTTGTGCAATTTCATTTATTTTAGGTAGCATTCGGATGGATTTGATGAAGTTTCTGCAGAGAAAGAGATGAAACCAAGGAGATGACTAGCGAATACCAACGCGGACTGATAAACCCATATTTTATGATATATTTTGTGCTTAATCTGAGTGATTTATTCAATCCTTCACCCACTTATTCATATTAACTGCATGGTTTTACTTTCCCTTCCTTATTATATGATGTATGTGAAAAACATGTTTCATATGCTTTAAAATTAATTATTTTAATTACCTTTATTTCCATTCGATGCCGTGATTAGTGTGTTGAGTAGTTTCAGATCTTCTAAGGCAGGAATGACTCAAAGGATGGAAAGGAAACATACAAAAATGGAAGGAAAGCATAAAACAGAGTTTGTGAAGAAACTGGCAGCCACGCGATTGCATGGACGACGCGGCCGCATGCCAGTGCAAAGAAAGCGCGGCGCGAACGTGTGACTGACGCGACTGCGTGACAATGAAAAACTCCCAATGACGCGACCGCGTGACCCACGCGGACGCGTAACAGAGGCCACGCACCAGAAATTGCAGAAAATACTCCCAGCAAATTCTGAAGCCCTTTTTGGCCCAAATCCAAGTCCAGAAGGCATAGACCAGAGGTTATGAAGTGGGAGAATGCATCCATTCAAGGAGAGTCTCCACTTTAGTCACTTTTCATGATTTGGATTTAGTTTTGAGAGAGGTTCTCTCCTCTCTCTTCTCTCTTTAGGATTAGGATTTAGAATTAGGATTTTATTCGCTTTCAGGATTATCTCTTTATCAGGTTCAATATTCCTTTTTATTATTTTCTCAATTTAATTTATGAATTCTTCCATGTTACAGATTACTCTTTTGAATTAATGTTATTTGAGGTATTTCAGTTTAATATTGCTTTCTTTTATTTACATTATTGTTATTCCCATCTGAAGGCATTTTTATTCCAGTAGATTTACTTTTCTCCTTTTGGTCTTGGTTAAGAAATCAGTAACTCAGGAGTTATCAAACTCAAACATGATTGATAATTGTTATCTTTGTTAATTGAATTGAACTTCAATAATCCCAAACTTTTCTTAGGAAATAAATAGGATCCGAAGATCAAACGAATTAATCCCTTGACCTTCCTTTATCTTAGTAAAGGTTAACAAAGTGGAATTAAGATTCAATTCTCATCATCATTGATAAGGATAACTAGGATAGGACCTCCAATTTCTCATACCTTGCCAAAAGTTTATTTACAGTCATTTATTTATTTTACTTGCCATTTAAATTGCTCGTTCTTCATTTACTTTATTTGCTAATTAAACTATTCACTCCTCATTCTCAAAACCCAATTTACAATCTCCATAACCAATAATAAGAACATACTTCCCTGCAGTTCCTTGAGAAGACGACCCGAGGTTTGAATACTTCGGTTATCAATTTATTTAGGGGTTTGTTACTTGTGACAGCCAAAACGTTTGTATGAAAGGACTTTTGTTGGTTTAGAAACTATACTTGCAATGAGGATTTATCTGCAATTTTCTAGACCACACAAAAGTTCTCTCATCAAAATGGCACCGTTGCCAGGGAACTGCAATCGTGTGCCTTATTATTGGTTATTGTAAATATTTTTCTTTTACTTTTTATTTGTCTTTATTTTCCCCTTTTATTTTTATTAGCCGCTATGAATTCTCACCCCTCTCACTTTGAGTTTGGTTCTAATGTTATTGAAAGGAATGGAAGTTATAATAGGAACATGCATCAAGGTCAGACCAATCAAAGATGGATGGAGCCCAGAGGATCTGATCAACCCTTTAGGCAACAACACCCTCCAAGATATCATGGACAAAGACCATTCTACAATGCATACCAAGCAAATAGATGTGGTGGACAACCTTGTAATTACCAACAAGCCCCACCCTGTGCTTATAGACCATCCTCTCAACATAACTCCGAACCACCACACTCACAAGCTCCTTTTTACCATTCACCACCGTATGATCCTCATTTACCCCGATTCCAATCAAATTACTCCCAAACGTCACCACTTCCCCATGCACCACATCCAAATCTATCACCCCGAGAATCAGAGGTTCGCCTCAAGGAAATAGTGGCTCGACTTCAAACAACCCTTCATCAACTGGAGCAAGTAGTAAGACAATTATCTTCTAGACGTTCGAACATTCAAGGGCCTCCCAGAGACCCATGTGGACAATCTAATGAAGAGCGTAGCATGAAGGAGATATTAAAAACTCCAGTGGACAAGACAGAGCATGACTTTGTACTAGAACAAGTAGAGGAAGCTGTCATTATACAAGAAGAAGAGTTGGTTGAAGACTTAGGAGACGCTGAACCTCCATGGGAATCTAAAGTTGTGGAGCATTCTGTCAAGGATGTTACAATTGACGCTAAGGAGGATTGTGCGCAATCCCCAGAGCAAGTCTTTCATGAAGAACTAGACAGAATAACCCAAGAAGCAAGTCTCCTTGATAATGATAATCTCAAGTCAAGTTCTTCTAGTAATGAGCTTGCATCCGCAAGTGAATTCTCTGAGATCGAAGAATCTTCCCCGAGTGAATACGAAGATGATTGATGCGGGCAGAAATTAGCGAATTAAAAATTATTAAAATATATACGTTGCAAGTATAGTTCTTAATTTGCCAGAAATCCACCTATCAATTTAGAAAGGTGTCATAGAAAATTGAATTTAAAATACTAGGAGTATTGATGAGCGGATAATTTATACACTTTTTGGCATTATTTTTAGTATGCTTTTAGTAGAATCTAGTTACTTTTAGGGATATTTTCATTAGTTTTTATGTTAAATTCACATTTCTAGACTTTACTATGAGTTTGTGTGTTTTTCTGTGATTTCAGGTATTTTCTGGCTGAAATTGAGGGACTTGAGCAAAAATCAGATTCAGAGGTTGAAGAAGGACTGTTGATGCTGTTGGATTCTGACCTCCCTGCACTCAAAATGGATTTTCTGGAGCTACAAAACTCAAAATGGCGCGCTTCCAATTGAGTTGGAAAGTGGACATCCAGGGCTTTCCAGGAATATATAATAGTCTATACTTTGCCCAAGTTTAAATGATGCAAATTGGCGTTCAACGCCAGCTCTCTGCCCAATTCTGGCGTCCAGCGCCAGAAACAAGTTGCAAAGTGGAGTTCAACGCCCAAAATGGCACAAAAGCTGGTGTTCAACTCCAAGAATGACCTCTCCACGTGTAGACTTCAAGCTCAGCCCAAGCACACACCAAGTGGGCCCCGGAAGTGGATTTATGCATCAATTACTTACTTCTGTAAACCCTAGTAGCTAGTTTATTATAAATAGGACATTTTACTATTGTATTTGATATAGAGGTATATCTTTGGATGCCTGGTTCTTAGATCAGGGGGGCTGGCCATTCGGCCATGCCTGGACCTTTCACTTATGTATTTTCAACGGTAGAGTTTCTGCACTCCATAGATTAAGGTGTGGAGCTCTGCTGTCCCTCAAAGATTAATGCAAAGTACTACTGTTTTCCATTCAATTCATCTTATTTCGCTTCTAAGATATTCATTCGCACTTCAACTAAATTCGAAAACCCCATTACCATTTTATATCTGCCTGACTGAGATTTACAAGGTGACCATAGCTTGCTTCATACCAACAATCTCCGTGGGATTCGACCCTTACTCACGTAAGGTATTACTTGGACGACCCAGTGCACTTGCTGGTCAGTTATGCGAAGTTGTGAAGATATGTTTAGACCTTGGTTCTGTGCATCCATTTTGGTGCCATCGCTAGGGAATCAATTTCGTACAATAATTCACAACCGGAGTAACAATTTCGCATACCAAGTATGAATCCCAGGTCGTCTCCCAACAAGTTACAGAAAAGTGTGCTATTTTATTAATCAGAGGTTTTCAAAAAGGTTTGAATTGGGCAAACAGGAAATTAAATTGGTGAATTTGAATAATGTAAATAAAAGCCTTGACTGGAAATTGATTAGTTGGAATCCCTATTATTGTTGGAATGCTCTCAGGATTAATTGACAATTAAAGGTTATCCTGTTTAGTTATCCTTCACTAGGTGAAGGAAAGTTAAACAAGTTGGAATGCTACGTCCGTTCACAAGTTGCAATCCACTTAATTAAAAGGGATTGGTGTTAGTGATTAGAAGGAAATCCAACCATAAACCCAATTACAATTTTTCTTTCAAGCCTTCCAACTCAAAGGTTCCTTTCAATCAATTCCCCATCAAATTAGGGAACTACTCAGTCATTGTAAAGGTAAAATTCATAGCATATAAAAAGGAATTAAGGAAAGACATTGTAAATAAAATTAAAATAGTCAATTAAAAATAAAAGTGATCCTTGTATTAAATAAACCTAAGAATATTCCAATGGTAAAATTAAACAAAGCAAAGAACATGGAAGAGTAAGACCAAGTAAAGAAAACGAACTAGAATGACGAAGTCTTGATGAGGTAATAACTCTTCTCAATATCCCAAACTATGAATGTAAAATAATAATCCTAAAAACTATGAATGTGTAGAGAGAAAACCTAGGGGAGGAGAAAACTAGATCTAAAACTAAAACTGTGTGGAATGAATGTTGTCTTTGGTTTCTGCATGTTCTCTGGCTCTAGTCTGCTGTTCCGGGCCGAAAACTGGGTTAAAATAGGGCCCGAAATCACCCCCAGCGAATCTGCAAATTATGCAGGTCGCGTACGTCACGCGATCGCGTCGCTTATGCGGACGCGTCATTCGCATTTCTGCTTTGCCACACGGACGCGTCGTCCATGCGGCCGCGTCACTCGTGCTGTTCCATCCGCGCGGTCGCATCATCCATGCGGCCGCGTCGATGCAAATTGCTCTTTTCCGCGCGGTCGCGTCATCCATGCGACCGCGTCGCCTCTCGCTGGTCATCTCCTCAATTTCTTGTGTTCCGTCCATTTTTGCAGGCTTCCCTTCCAATCTCCAACTCATTCATGCCCTATAAAGCCTGAAATACTTAACACACAGATCACGGCATAGAATAGAATAAAGGAGAAATAAAATACATAATTTAAAGTCTCTAGGAAGCAAGTTTTCAACCATAAAACATCTTTAGGAAGGAAATATAAATGTATGCTTATTTAATGAATAAGTGGGCAAAGATCATGATAAAACCACACAATTAAACATAATATAAACCATGAAATAGTGGTTTATCAACCTCCTCACACTTAAACATTAGCATGTCCCCATGCTTAATTGAAGGAGATAAATGAAATGAGTAAGAACATGTAAAACCTATGAATTGCAATGCAACCTATATATGTGAATGCAACTATATGATTCTTATCCACTTGATCAAAAGTAAGTGAGTTCTTCAAAACAATTATAATTCAAATTCCACTAATTCAATTCTTATAAAGTAAGAGCAGATAAAAATGCAAGAGGATAGCTCATGAAAGCAGGGAACATAGAAATTCAAGCATGGAACCCTCACTGATGGTGTATGTACACTCTAGTCTCTCTAGTGTATAGGGTAATCACTCTATCCTTCTCTAATCATGGTTTCTAATTTTTGTTCTTCTCCTAACCAATCAACAACATTTACAATACCAATGCAAGCATCATGAGGTCTTTTCAAGGTTGTAATGGGGCCAAGGTAAGGGTAAGGATTCATATATGGCTAGTAAGCTTATAAATTGAATCTTTAATTAACCTAAGCTTTAACATAACCTATATATACTCTATATAACTTAGAATTCACACCTAGCTACCCAGAATTCCCTTTTACGTTCCATACTCATGTATCAACTTTTTATTTTAATTTTATCATATGTGCATTGATTTTTTTGAATTCTTAATTCAGCATTGGGATAATTTTGTCCCCTTATTTATTGATTGATTTTTTTTTAAATAGAAACATAAAAATAAACATAGCTTATCAATGCACATAGATTTTTTATTCTTATAGTTTCACATGGGTAGGTATCCAAATTCCCATTAAATTATCATGACACATTCCCTTAATAACTTTTGTTCCCACAATTTCCCATACTTAACTAGCACACACAATTCTATCTTAAGCTAACCAAAGATTCAATTTGGGATATACAATTATTTTTCCGCTTAAGGCTAGTAATGTGGTGAAATATAAAACAAATGGGATTTAAAGGCTCAAAGTGATTAATAAAGGTAATTGAAAAGGATAGGCTTAATTTGGATAAGTGAGTTTAAACAAATAATGGCCTCAATCATATGCAAGCATACAAATATAATAAATATTGGACATATAAGATAAAACAAAATATAGATTACAATCATAGAGAAGTAAACACACAAGAATAAAATAGTTATGGTTAAATAATGTAACCATTCATAAAGGCTCAAATCTCACAGGTTGTGTGTTCTCTAGCTCAAAAATCATGTTCCAAATACAACTTCAAGCAAATTCAACATAAAAAATGTTTTTTAAAAATTAGTGAAATTTTGTTCCAAAGATAGACTTTTAGAAGAAACTTATTGTCTTTTCAATCAAGTAGAGCATGCGTGCAACTAACCTATTACTATGCAATTTATCCTATTCTATAAAGGAAAGAAAATCTAACTAAATATCCTAATTTATTGGTGCTAAGGAAGAGAAATTACCTCCGAAAGTCAGGTACTGACCGACCTCCCCACATTTAAGGCTTTGCACCGTCCTCGGTGCCATCTGTCAGGAACAGGGATGGGCTGGTAGCAGTATCTCCACAGTCGGGACTATCATGGCTCCCTGTGCTGGTAAAGGAAGTGGAGTCCGAGGTGTCTGAGTCCTTGAATTTTCCCTTGAGTAGCTCCTTGAGGTGTTTGAATCGGCGCTCGTTACGGCACTCTCTTAACTTCGCTTTCTGTTCTTGCCGATCCAATCTTTTGATTATCTGCTGGAGCAGTTCATCAGTTGTAGGTGCTTGTGGTGTTGAAGAAGGAATATCTTCAACTGGAGCAGTAGGAAGGCTTGTAGTGGCTGGTGGAAGTCTGAGGTACTTCCCATTGGGGACATACTGATCATCCCGTAGAACCATGGCTTTGGTGTCTCCAGCTCTGTAGGAAACTCCGGCTGCTGAGACAAGATCTGAGATCAAGGCGGGAAAAGGTAAGTTGCCCGCAATTTGTACGTGTCCCATGGCATTCTGGATATGTCTTGGTAGATTCAGAGGCTGGTCTGTAAGGATGCATCATAGTAGAACGGCCATGTCCACAGTGAAGGAGGACTCGTGAGTGCTCGGAAAGACGTAATGGGACATGATTTGTGCCCATACGCGAGCCTCCAAGGTAAGTGCTGAAGCCGATATTCCCTTAGGGCGGGTACGATGGTATCTGTAGATCCAACGGCTGCCAGGTAATGCGATAACTCTGAGAACATCTTCCCAGTCAAATTGGTACTGCTGGCGCTTGAGTGCGGCTTCTTGAAAGGCGTCCATTCCTTCTGGAATAGGGGGAAGACTTAGAGCTTGTCGAATGGCCTCTTCTGTAATGGGGACTTGCTTCTGACGTACATAGACAGACTGCAGAGTAGGCAGGTAGAAGTTAGAGTAGAACTCGACTACCCAAGAGAGATTGACCTGCCTTGGCTGTCTCCGTAGGAAACCCCATTGTCTTCGTTCAATTTGCGGCTCAACAAAGGTAGCAATATTGGGCGGGAGGATAAGAAGGTATTCGTTGTTATAGCTCCTTTCTGCCAGGATGGGGAATATCTGCTCACAGTAGCGATTGGGAAATCGCGCAGTGTCCTTTGCTGGAAAGGCTTTCTCCTTTTCATCAACCTTGATAATCCTCTTAACTCGTTTTGTTGAGAGCTTGACTGCAGTTGAAGAAGGCTCTGCCACTAATGCTTTTTTTGTTCCTCTTCTTGCTGGTTGTTTGGGGGTAGCTTTCTCTTTTCCTTTCTTGGTGGCCATCTTGAAAAGGAAAGAGAGAGAGTAAATTGAATTCAAAGAGATATATAGCAATGAAGAGAACGAAAAATAATGGTTATAAATGCACATTAAAAGGTAAATGATGCTAACACACGCTCATGAGTACATGTGAAAGATCATTAATGGAAAATAGTTAGTGCATATGATGACAAGTGAATGCAAGGTGTTTATTGGCATGCCGGAAAAGGGCACGAGTAGCATAGACCAAGCATTACTTTGTAACAAACCATCACGTTTGTATTGACAATTAAATTTAATTAATAGAATAGTAAAGGGAATTTGTGAAAAGCAGCATTGAATATTTAGAATAACATAGAGAAGTGCATAATGCCATATGGGCTTTTTCACAAACACATAGCATGCAAGGTAAATAAAGTATAGAAAGTATTAAAGTGAACTAGCAAGCAACCCTTTAAAGAAAATAATATATAATTGTCAAACAATTTGCAACAACCCACAAGCATATAATGAAGAATAATGACTCATATAAATTGATAACACCATGTAAAAAGGATAGAAGAAGAAAGAAAATATGAATAATGAAAAGAAAAAGAAAAGAAAAGAAGATAACATATAAAATAAGAGGAATGATAGAAAAGAAAGCGGTGAAGAAGAAAATAAAACCTTGTTAATGGAGGTGAGGGAGAAAGAGTGAAAGGTGAGATAGAAGGAAGAAGAGAGAAGGAAGAAATAAGGAGGGAAAAGAGAAAAATAGGATTTGGAGAGAAAGATATGATATTTGGCAAAATTAGAGAAACTGTGCGCCGCAAGCGACGCGATCGCATGGGGCACGCGGTCGCGCGACTTGCGCTTAAGGTGGTTGACGCGGTCGCGTCGGTCACGCGGTCGCGTGACCCATGTTGTGCTTCTGGCTCGAGTGCAGCTTCGCGCCAGCACAACTCTCTGTTCGACTTGATATATGTGCCAAATTTAGGGTGACGCGATCGCATGGGGCATGCGATCGCGTGAGTGGGCTTCAGAAGGGAACGACGCAGACGCGTGAGCCATGCGTCTGCGTGGGTAGAATTGTGCCATTGGCACCAATCCAGCACCACTCGCGCACAATAATTCGTTGTGCACCCTTTTTACGTCGAAAATCAGGGCATGCTACCGCGTGGGTCACGCGGTCGCGTGGGAGGTCATTATTTCCAGGTGACGCGGACGCATGGGGCATGCGTCCGCGTGGGTAGAATTGTGCCATTGGCACGCCTCCAGCCACACTCCAGCATGACTCTCTGTTCATTTTTATTTTTCTCCCCTCTCCTTGCGACGCGGACGCGTCGCTGATGCGGTCGCGTTGCTTGGCATTTTTTTTTATATAAAAGTATGTGAATGCAGATGCATGAAAGTACCGATAAAGAGAAGAGTTATTGAATAGGAAAAACTGAAAATAAAGAAAAGAACGATCATACCATGGTGGGTTGTCTCCCACCTAGCACTCTTTCCCAATTTCCATGTTGCACTCCTTGACTGCCCAAAAGGCTTTGTGCTCCACTTCAACTGGGAGATGACAAGCTTTTCCATAAACTAAGCGGAAAGGACTCATCCCAATGGGTGTTTTATATGCTATTCTATATGCCCAGAGTGCATCTTGTAGCCTGGTGCTCCAGTCTTTCTATGAGGTTTGACTATCTTCTGCAAGATACGCTTTATTTCTATGTTTGACACCTCGGCTTGCCCATTGGTCTGAGGATGGTATGCTGTTGCAACCTTATGAATTATCCCATGCTTCTTCATTAGTCCTGTTAGTCTCTTGTTAAAAAATGGGTACCTTGATCGCTCACGATTGCTAGTGGGGATCCAAAGTGACAGATAATTGATGGGATATTTTTGTGGAAGAAACGAATTTCTCCAAAACACCCAAAACTAACCGGCAAGTGCACCGGGTCGCATCAAGTAATAATAACTCACGAGAGTGAGGTCGATCCCACAGGGATTGAAAGATTGAGCAATTTTAGCTTAGTGGTTGATTTAGTCAAGCGAATCAAGATTTGGTTGAGAGATTTGTGGTTTGCAGAATTTAAATTGCAGAGAAAGTAAAGGGAATGGGTAATTGGCATGAAATTAAAGAGAACTGAAATTTAAAGTGCTGAATCTTAAAGAACAAGAAATTAAATGGCAGAAACTTAGAATGCAAGAAATGTAAATTGCAGAATCTTAAAGTGCAAGAAATGTAAATGGCTTGAATTGTAAAGGGAATTGGGAATTGGATTTGCAGAAATTAAACAAGGAAAAGTAAAATTGCAACAAGCAGAGGAATAAAGGCTGACTTGAATTGAACCGGATCTAAAAACAGAAATGTAAATGATCTTGAAAGCAGTAAACAGAGGATGTAAAATTGGAATTCAGATCTCAGGACCCAAGAGACTAGATAACCAAGTCCAGATCTCAATGCCTTCCTAGATCCAACAAGAACAATTGCAAAGAAATTGTAAATTGCAAAGAAAGTAGATGAAGAAGCAATTAACCGAAACTGAAATTTAATTAAGCAGAGAATTAAACAAGATCCCAAGGTGAGATTGAAACAGAAGTTCTTCAATTCTCCACCCAAGATCCGAAGCAAGAAAATTAAAGAGTGCTGGGCAAGAACAAGGAAGAAGAGAGATCAATTCTCCTCCCCAATTCTCTTGAATTAAAACAACAATGCTAGAATGTAAAAGTGAATTCCCAATCAAAACCAGAAAAGAAAGCTCTATATGAAAACTAAAAAGGGAAGCTCTATATGAAAACTAAAAAGGGAAGCTCTATATGAAAACTAAAAAGGGAAGCTCTATATGAAAACTAAAAAGGGAAGCTCCATATGAAAACTAAAAAGGGAAGCTCTCCTCTAAAAACTTAAATCCTATGCTATTTATACACTTTCTTCAAATAGTCTTCAAGCCTTCAATTGGGCCTTTGCTCTTGATGGAATTGGGTTGATAGAGGCCTTGGTTGATTGCTCTTAGAGTTTGGAGAAGAATCGAATTGAACCGGGTTGGAATCATGAAAGCTTGAGTGAAAGTTGGAGTAAAAGTTTGAGGCTAACTTTTACTCCAACTTTTTACATCAGCCACCCTCCTTTGCTGATACCAACGTTGGGGCAAAAGTTAGGGGTCAAACTTTTGCTCCAACGTTGGCCTCCCCTTGCATACTCATGGCGCCAACGTTAGCCAAAAAGTTAGAGGCTAACGTTGGCGCAAACTTTTGCTCTCCAGGGTGTGTTTTTCATGCACCAACGTTAGCCAAAAAGTTAGGGACTAACGTTGGCGCAAACTTTTGCTGTCTAGGGTGTTGATTTGTGATGCCAAACGTTAGCCAAAAAGTTTGAGGCTAACTTTTGCTCCAGTTTTTTGCCCAAAAGTTAGCCAAAAAGTTTGAGGCTAACTTTTGCTCCAGCTTTTTGCCCAAAAGTTTGCACAAAAGTTTGAGGCTAACTTTTGGTCCAGCTTTTTGCTCCCTGGTTCATTTTCAATTAATCCAAAAGTTTGAGCTAAAGTTTGAGGCAAACTTTTGCTCAAACTTTTTGTCCTCTCTTCCTCCTAGCCATTCCTTCTTGCTTCAACCTTTCTCCAAGCTTTCTTCACCTATCATTAATCAACCAAACACATCAAAGCTATGCTCAAAATCATGAGATATTCATTCTTTCATAATATGTGACAATTATAGCATAAAACCTCATGAAATTGCA
>NC_029791.2:43384247-43392567 GCF_000816755.2 Arachis ipaensis | reverse complement strand
TTTGGTGTGCAACACCAAACTTAGCTCCTTGCAATACATGTCAATTATTCAACATTTTTATTGAAAAAGCTATGAAAAGAAAACTACCTCAGGTTGGGTTGCCTCCCAACAAGCGCTCTTTTATTGTCACTAGCTTGACATCCTTCAATTCCTTTCAGGAAGGCTGTAGGTTCTGGACCTCTTTTTCCTTATCCCATTGTCCTCCCAAGTGAGGCTTTGCTTTGTGATGCTCATCCTGGATGAGTGATTCTTTTCCTTTAGCCATCTTCTCACTCATTTCTGTGAGATTTAAATCAACAACGGAACACACAGTGATACTCTTGAAAATTGAGTGTAGTCAGTTGAGACAAAACTTCAAACAGTTAGTGGGTTAGTCAAAAATTAAAGAAAAAGTGCTTGATCTAAACTGCCACCTCACTTAATCATTGTCAATCTAATCAATCCCCGGCAACGGCGCCAAAAACTTGATGGGATATTTTTGTGGAAGAAACGAATTTCTCCAAAACACCCAAAACTAACCGGCAAGTGCACCGGGTCGCATCAAGTAATAATAACTCACGAGAGTGAGGTCGATCCCACAGGGATTGAAGGATTGAGCAATTTTAGCTTAGTGGTTGATTTAGTCAAGCGAATCAAGATTTGGTTGAGAGATTTGTGGTTTGCAGAATTTAAATTGCAGAGAAAGTAAAGGGAATGGGTAATTGGCATGAAATTAAAGAGAACTAAAATTTAAAGTGCTGAATCTTAAAGAACAATTAAATGGCAGAAACTTAGAATGCAAAAAATGTAAATTGCAGAATCTTAAAGTGCAAGAAATGTAAATGGCTTGAATTGTAAAGGGAATTGGGAATTGGATTTGTAGAAATTAAACAAGGAAAAGTAAAATTGCAACAAGCAGAGGAATATAGGATGACTTGAATTGAACCGGATCTAAAAACAGAAATGTAAATGATCTTGAAAGCAGTAAACAGAGGATGTAAAATTGGAATTCAGATCTCAGGACCCAAGAGACTAGATAACCAAGTCTAGATCTCAATGCCTTCCTAGATCCAACAAGAACAATTGCAAAGAAATTGTAAATTGCAAAGAAAGTAGATGAAGAAGCAATTAACCGAAACTGAAATTTAATTAAGCAGAGAATTAAACAAGATCCCAAGGTGAGATTGAAACAGAAGTTCTTCAATTCTCCACCCAAGATCCGAAGCAAGAAAATTAAAGAGTGCTGGGCAAGAACAAGGAAGAAGAGAGATCAATTCTCCTCCCCAATTCTCTTGAATTAAAACAACAATGCTAGAATGTAAAAGTGCATTCCAAATCAAAACCAGAAAAGAAAGCTCTATATGAAAACTAAAAAGGGAAGCTCCCTAAAAACTTAAATCCTATGCTATTTATACACTTTTTTCAAATGGTCTTCAAGCCTTCAATTGGGCCTTTGCTCTTGATGGAATTGGGTTGATAGAGGCCTTGGTTGATTGCTCTTGGAGTTTGGAGAAGAACCGAATTGAACCGGGTTTGGAATCATGAAAGCTTGAGTAAAAGTTTGAGTAAAAGTTTGAGGCTAACTTTTACTCCAACTTTTCACATCAGCCACCCTTCTTTGCTGATACCAACGTTGGGGCAAAAGTTAGGGGTCAAACTTTTGCTCCAACGTTGGCCTCCCCTTGCATACTCATGGCGCCAACGTTAGCCAAAAAGTTAGAGGCTAATGTTGGCGCAAACTTTTGCTCTCCAGGGTGTGTTTTTCATGTGCCAACGTTAGCCAAAAAGTTAGGGGCTAACGTTGGCGCAAACTTTTGCTCTCTAGGGTGTTGATTTGTGATGCCAAAAGTTTGCCAAAAAGTTTGAGGCAAACGTTGGCGCAAACTTTTGCTCCCCAGGGTGTTGATTTGATTCATACATGGTTGATTAAATCAAAGGAAACATGAAAATCTACTCAATTGGCTTGCTTATGGCTCAAGAAAGTGCATAATTCAGTTGAAAACAAAAGAAAAAGGCTAGTGAAACTAGGCTAAGATGACTTGTCATCAATAATATGGTTTCTCACAAAGGAAACAACAGTGTTAGCATCATCAGTGCGGGTAGGAATTGCTTCCACCCATTTTGAAACGTAATCTACAGCTAACAATATATAAAAATATCCATTAGAATTTGGAAATGAACCCATGAAGTCAATGCCCCAAACATCAAAAATTTCACAGAAAAGCATAATTTGTTGAGACATTTCATCCCTCTTGGATATATTACCAAATTTTTGGCATGGGAGACAAGATTTACAAAACTCAGCAGCGTCTCTAAAAAGAGTAGGCCACCAGAATCCACAGTCTAAGACCTTTCTAGCTGTTCTTTGAGGGCCAAAATATCCTCCACTCTCAGATGAGTGACAGGCCTCTAAAATGGACTGGAATTCTGATTGAGACACACAACGTCTAATTACCTAATCAGCGCCACATCTCCATAAATATGGGTCATCCCATATATAATATTTAGACTCGCTTTTCAGCTTGTCTCTTTGATGCTTAGAAAAGTTTGGAGGGAATGTACGGCTAAATAGATAATTAGCTACAGGTGCATACCAAGGGACTATCTCAGATACTGCTTGCAGGTTATCAAATGGAAAATTATCAGCTATAGGAGTGGGGTCATCCTTAATGTGCTCAAGGCGACTCAAGTGGTCTGCCATTAAATTTTGGTTACCACTCCTATCATTTATTTCTAAATCAAATTCTTGTAATAGCAGTATCCAACGTATAAGCCTTGGTTTGGACTCCTTTTTAGCTAATAGATACTTTAAAGCTGCATGATCCGAATACACTACTACTCTAGTACCAAGAAAATAAGCTCGGAATTTATCCAAAGCAAAAACAATAGCAAGAAGCTCTTTCTCAGTAGTAGTATAATTGGATTGGGTAGTGTCTAAAGTCTTAGACGCATAAGCAATAACAAAAGGGTCCTTACCTTCACGCTAAGCTAGCGCTGCTCCTACTGCCTAGTTGGAAGCATCGCACATGATTTCAAACGACTGGCTCCAGTCTGGTCCTCTCACAATTGGGACTCGAGTCAGGGCGGCTTTCAGCTTATCAAACTCTTGTTTGCAATCTTCACTGAACTCGAACTCAATATCCTTCTGTAGTAATCTGGATAAGGGAAGTGCTACCTTACTAAAGTCCTTAATAAATCTCCTGTAAAAACCTGCATGGCCAAGGAATGAACGGACTTCCCTCACAGAAGAGGGGTAAGGTAAACTAAAAATAACATTCACCTTTGCTGGGTCTACAGAAATGCCATTATTAGATACTACATGTCCTAATACAATCCCTTGTTTTACCATAAAATGACATTTTTCAAAATTCAATACAAGGTTTATATTAACACATCTATCTAATACTCTAGATAATCCATCTAAGCAAAGGCTAAAAGAATCACCATAAACGCTAAAATCATCCATAAAAACCTCCATACAATCCTCAATAAGATCAGAGAAAAGACTCATCATACACCTTTGAAAAGTAGCTGGTGCATTGCACAAGCCAAAGGGAATTCGTTTGTAAGCATAAGTCCCAAAAGGACATGTAAAAGTGGTCTTTTCCTGATCCTCAGGAGCTATATGAATCTGGAAATAACCTGTGTAACCATCTAAAAAGCAATAATGTGATTTACCTGACAGGCGATCCAGCATTTGATCAATGAATGGAAGTGGGTAGTGATCCTTACGGGTTGCTTGGTTGAGACGCCTGTAATCAATGCAGACTCTCCAAGCATTCTGAACTCTAGTTGCTATAAGCTCTCCATGCTCATTCTTCACTATAGTGACTCCAGACTTCTTGGGCACCACTTGTACTGGGCTAACCCATTCGCTGTCTGAAATGGGATAGATGATACCTGCTTCCAATAATCTGGTCACTTCCTTTTTGACAACTTCCAAGATAGTGGGATTCAATCTTCTTTGGGGTTGACGGACAGGTCTTGCTCCCTCTTCTAAAAATATTCTGTGTTCACATACTTGAGGGTTGATGCCTACTATGTCTACCAAACTCCACCCAATTGCTTTCTTATGCCTCCTCAGTACATCAAGTAACTGCTCTTCTTGTTGGGAAGTGAGTTCCCTTGCAATGATAACGGGGAACTTCTGTTCATCTTCAAGATAAGCATATTTGAGATGTGGAGGAAGAGGTTTCAGTTCCAACTTCTGATCATGGGTCGGCTCTGGATTGTCTGGAGCTTGTGAAAATGCTGAGGTACCCTCATTGTCAGTCAAGAGGGTCCCCACACTTGGACCTTGTCCAATGTGCCTCTCTCCTAACTCTTCCTCGTGAACTTCAGCTACAGTTTCATCTATGACATCACACTGGAAGATAGAATGATCTTCTGGAGGGTTGTTTATGACTCCATTCAGATTGAAGATTACTATTCAGCCATCTATTTCAAACGAGTATGTTCCTGAAAAAGTATCCAATTTAAATTTTGATGTCTTTAGGAATGGTCTTCCAAGTAGGATTGATGATGGCTTATCCGAGTCATTATGGGGCATCTCCAAGATATAAAAATCAGTGGGAAATGTAAGCCCCTTAATGTTCACTAAAACATCTTCAGCAACTCCAGCCACTATAATAATGCTTTTATCTGCTAACACAAAACGAGCTGCCGACCTTTTTAAGGGAGGGAGCCTCAAAATATCATATATAGACAAAGGCATTATACTGACACATGCTCCTAAATCACACATGCAATCATAAATTACTACTCCACCAATAGTACAACTAACTATACAATGACCTGGGTCACTACACTTTTCAGGTAATCCTCCCATTAAAGCAGATATGGAACTACCTAAAGGAATAGTTTCTAATTCATTAATTTTGTCTTTATGTATATATAAATCTTTTAGAAACTTTGCATATTTAGGTACTTGTTGAATAACATCAAAAAGAGGAATGGTTACCTCAACCTTTTTGAATATTTCTACCATTTTGGGATCGGATTCCAGCTACTTCCTGGGCTTCCTTGCAAGTTGTGGAAATGGAATAGGAGTATTGTTTTCTGTAGTGTCTGCGCCTCTTGGTGCTTCCTCCTGTGGTTGGACTTCTTCTTTTTCAGCTATGTCCTGTATGTCCTCTTCCTCTTCAACATCTTCTATTTCTACTACCTCTTCAGCTAAGGTGTGTTCTGGTGAGCTTGGCTCCTCCTGATTCCTCTCCTGCAGTGTGGTTCCGGACCTCAGGGTGATGGCATTAATGTCTCCCTTTGGATTGGGTAATGGTTGAGAGGGGATTCCAGTGGAGCTTGAAGGTTGGTTACTGGAATTTTGCATTGATCCAATCTATGAAACAAGAGCTTGCAAAGTAGAGGTCAGACCATTCAGACTGGCATTAATGTTATTCATAATGTTATTTTCCAAGGTCTGTTGTCTCCGCTCAAAAGATTGTAGTAACTCTTCATTAGGAGATAAAGAAGAACGAGTAAATTGAGAGGTCTGCTGTTGGGTATTCTGTGGTCCTTGGGATTGCCTCAGGTGAGGTGCTCTGTAAGGTTAGTTCTGCTGCCTATTGTTATTATTATTCCACCTCTGATTTCCCTGGTTATCTCTGCCTCCTCTGTTATTGTTGTCCCTCCAATTCTGGTTAGAATTGTCCTGCCATCCATGGTTATGATTTCCACCTTGATTATACCCTTGGTTGAGGCGGTCATAGAAGTTATGAGTGGATGCCACCATGTTGTCTTCCTGTTGGACTTGCGAGCATTCATCAGTATAATGGCTATAATCAGCACACATTCCGCAAACTCTCTGTGGGACTAACTGTTGGTTTTGCTGTGGTGAAGGAGGTTGAGCTTGCTGAACTTGTTGTTGATTCAATTGCATCTACTTCAGCAAGTTGGTCATTTCACAGATACTCTGAGTTAGAGCAGCAGTCTCTCTGCTAGAGGATACCTCTGCAATAGCTTTTGAACGGCCTTGCTTCTGTCTATGGTTCCTAGTAGATTCAGCTAAGTCGCTGATCAATTGCCATGCCTCATCAGTGGTCTTGTACTTCTTCATGGACCCATTGCTAGCACTTTCCAATGTGGTCTTATCTTGGGGCCTCATGCCCTGTGTGATATAGCTGAGTAACACTATCTTGTCAATCATGTGGTGGGAGCATGCTTCCAGAAGATTATTGAAGCACTCCCAGTATTCAAAGAGAGTCTCGTTGTCATCTTGAACAATCATGGAAATGTCTTTCCTTAGTTTATCAGTAACTTCAGATGGAAAAAATTTCTCCAAAAACTCTTTTCTGAGCGTATCCCAGTTGGATACATTTGCTAGGGATTGAGTGTAGTACCACTCTCTTGCTTTTCCCTCAAGAGAAAATGGGAAAGCTTTCAGCAGAATTGAAGTTTCATCTGTACCATCACGCCTGACAGTAGAACAAGCTGCCTGGAAATCTCTTAGGTGCTTGATGGGCTCTTGAGCAGGTAAGCCATGAAACTTGGGCATCAAATTGAGCAGTGCGGTCTTTATTTCAAAATTTGTAGCTACTGCTGGGTGATGCGCTTGAAACGGTTGCATTGTAAAATCAGGGACTCCTTCCACCTGGATGGTAACTCTCTTAGCTGCCATGTCGTCTGCACGTGAATCAACCGAATCAGTAGAACGGGAGCTGGTTTCTTCCTCAAGTTCACTTTCAGATCCGCCCTCAGAGCGGACTAACTGATGCCGAGCTCGCCTTATTTGTGAAATAGTCCTCTCAATTTCAGGATCGAATATTAGCAAGTGCGGATCAGGAAGTGAACGCGTCATTTGACGAAAGAAACATGCAGCTCATAGTAGCAAAATAAAATAAAATGCAAATAAATAAATTCTAATTAATAACTTTAGCACTCTATTGCAACTCCCCGGCAACGGCGCCAAAAATTGAAGCGGGCAAAAATTAGCGAATTAAAAATGATTAAAATATATACGTTGCAAGTATAGTTCTTAGTTCGCCGGAAATCCGCCTATCAATTTAGAAAGGTGTCACAGAAAATTGAATTTAAAATACTGGGAGTATGAATCCCAGGTCGTCTCCCAACGAGTTGTAGAAAAGTGTGCTATTTTATTCATCAGAGGTTTTCAAAAAGGTTTGAATTGGGCAAATAGGAAATTAAATTTGTGAATTTGAATAATGTAAATAAAAGCCTTGACTGGGAATTAATTATTTGGAATCCCTATTATTGTTGGAATGCTCTCAGGATTAATTGACAATTAAAGGTTATCCTGTTTAGTTATCCTTCACTAGGTGAAGGAAAGTTAAACAAGTTGGAATGCTACGTCTGTTCACAAGTTGCAATCCACTTAATTAAAAGGGATTGGTGTTAGTGATTAGAAGTCAATCCAACCATAAACCCAATTACAATTTTTCTTTCAAGCCTTCCAACTCAAAGGTTCCTTTCAATCAATTCCCCATTAAGTTAGGGAACTACTCACTCATTGTAAAGGTAAAATTCATAGCATATAAAAAGGAATTAAGGAAAGACATTGTAAATAAAATTAAAATAGTCAATTAAAAATAAAAGTGATCCTTGTATTAAATAAACCTAAGAATATTCCAATGGTAAAATTAAACAAAGCAAAGAACATGGAAGAGTAAGACCAAGTAAAGAAAATGAACTAGAATGACGAAGTCTTGATGAGGTAATAACTCTTCTCAATATCCCAAACTATGAATGTAAAATAATAATCCTAAAAACTATGAATGTGTAGAGAGAAAACCTAGGGGAGGAGCAAAACTAGATCTAAAACTAAAACTGTGTAGAATGAATATTGTCTTTGGTTTATGCATGTTCTCTGGCTCTAGTCTGCTGTTCTGGGCCGAAAACTGGGTCAAAATAGGGCCCGAAATCGCCCCCAGCGAATCTACAAATTATGCAGGTCGCGCACTGATGAGCGGATATTTTTTACGCTTTTTGGGGTTAATTTCATATAGTTTTGAGTATGTTCTAGTTAGTTTTTAGTCTATTTTCATTAGTTTTTAGGAAAAATTCATATTTCTGGACTTTACTATGAGTTGTGTGTTTTTCTGTAATTTCAGATATTTTTTCTGGCTGAAATTGAAGGATCTGAGCAAAAATCTGATTCAGGCTGAAAAAGGACTGCTGATGCTGTTGGATTCTGACCTCCCTGCACTCAAAGTGGATTTTCTGGAGCTACAGAACTCGAAATGGCATGCTTCCAATTGCATTGGAAAGTAGACATCCAGGGTTTTCCAGCAATATATAATAGTTCATACTTTGCACAAGGATAGATGACGTAAACTGGCGTTCAACGCCAGTTCTCTGCCCAATTCTAGCGTCCAGCGCCAGAAAA
>NC_029791.2:43377616-43378762 GCF_000816755.2 Arachis ipaensis | reverse complement strand
TTGTTCCTACCTAAGATGTTCATTCACGCTTAACTGTGATGAAGGTGATGATCCGTGACACTCATCACCTTCCTCAACCTATGAACGTGTGCCTGACAACTACCTCCGTTCTATATCCGATTTAATGAGTATCTCTTAGATTCCTTAATCAGAATCTCCGTGGTATAAGCTAGAACTGATGGCGGCATTCATGAGAATCCGGAAAGTCTAAACCTTGTCTGTGGTATTCCGAGTAGGATTCAATGATCGAATGACTGTAACGAGCTTCAAACTCGCGAGTGCTGGGCGTTAGAGACAGACGCAAAAGGATGAAGAATCCTATTCCAGGATGATTGAGAACCGACAGATGATTAGCCGTGCTGTGACAGAGCATGTGAGCATATTCTTCACTGAGAGGATGGGATGTAGCCATTGACGACGGTGATCCCCTACATACAGCTTGCCATGGGAGGACGTGCATGCGTGAATCAGAAGACAGAGGAAAGCAGAGATTCAGAAGACAAAGCATCTCCAAAACTCTAACATATTCTCCATTACTGGATAACAAGTAACCTTTAATTTATGCTCTCTTGGTTATTCGCGATTCAAATGATAAACATAACTGACTTCCTGACTAAGATTTACAAGATAACCATAGATTGCTTCAAACCAACAATCTCCGTGGGATTCGACCCTTACTCACGTAAGGTATTACTTGGACGACCCAGTGCACTTGCTGGTAAATGGTACGCGTTGTGAAAAGTGTGATTCACAATTCGTGCACCAAGTTTTTGGCGCCGTTGCCGGGGATTGTTCGTGTTTGGACAACTAATGGATTACTTTGTTGCTTAGATTAGGAAAAATTTCTCTTTTTATTTAGAGTCTCTTATTATTGTCGTGTTAAAATTTTAGAATCCTTATTTTCTTTTTAAAATCTTTTTCAAAAATAATTTTTCTACTGAATTCTGTGCCAAACTTTAAGTTTGGTGTTTTTTTTTGTTGATTTTTCTTAAAATTTTCGAAAATTTATTTTGGTTTTCTAAAAATTTTAAGTTTGGTGTTCTTCCTTCATGTTCTTGTGTTCTTGTGAGTCTTCAAAGTGTTCTTGAGTTTTCCTTGTGTCTTGATCTTAAAATTTTTAAGTTTGGTGTTCCTTGGGTTCCTTGG
>NC_029791.2:43375274-43377598 GCF_000816755.2 Arachis ipaensis | reverse complement strand
GCTGATAACAACCCCTCTAAAAAGGCTTCTTCAACCACTTCCGTAGGCAATAAACCTGCAGCAACTAAGGTTGAGGAATATAAAGCCAAGATACCTTATCCTCAAAAACTCCGGAAAGAGGAGCAGGATAAGCAATTTGCTCGCTTTGCAGATTATCTAAGGACTCTTGAAATAAAGATTCCATTTGCATAGGCACTTGAGCAAATACCTTCTTATGCCAAGTTCATGAAAGAGATCTTGAGTCATAAGAAGGATTGGAGAGAAACAGAAAGAGTTCTACTTACTGAAGAATGCAGTGCAGTCATTCTAGAGAGCTTTCCTGAAAAGCTTAAAGACCCTGGGAGTTTTCTGATACCATGCATATTAGAAGGTAATTGCATCAAGACAGCTTTATGCGATCTTGGGGTAAGCATCAACTTAATACCTGCATCCACTATCAGAAAGCTTGGCTTAACTGACGAAGTTAAACCGACCCGGATATGTCTCCAACTTGCTGATGGCTCCACTAAATACCCATCAGGCGTGATTGAAGACATGATTGTCAGGGTTGGGCCATTCGCCTTTCCCACTGACTTTGTTGTGCTGGAAATGGAGGAGCACAAGAGTGCTACTCTCATTCTAGGAAGACCCTTCCTAGCAACTGGACGATCCCTCATTGACGTCCAATAGGGGGAAATAACCCTGAGAGTCAATGATGATGAGTTCAAGTTGAACGCTGTCAAAGCCATGCAGCATCCAGACACATCAACAGACTGCATGAAAGTTGATCTTATTGACTCTTTGGTAGAGAGATCAACATGGCTAAGAGTCTCGAATCAGAGTTGGAACATATATTTAAGGATGTTCAGCCTGATTTGGAGGACTCATAGGACATGAAAGAGCCTCTGAAATTTCTTCTGGAAGAGGAAAAACCTCCTAAACCCGAGCTCAAGCCATTACCACCATCCTTGAAATATGCATTTCTGGGAGAAGGTGATACTTTTCCAGTGATCATAAGCTCTGCTTTAAATTCACAGGAAGAGGAAGCACTTATTCAAGTGCTAAGGACACACAAGACAGCTCTTGGGTGGTCCATAGGTGACCTTAAGGGCATAAGCCCAGCTAGATGCATGCACAAAATCCTATTGGAGGATAATGCCAAACCAGTGGTTCAACCACAGAGGCGGCTAAATCCAGCCATGAAGGAAGTGGTGCAGAAAGAGGTCACCAAATTACTAGAGGCTGGAATTATTTATCCTATTTCTGATAGCCCCTGGGTGAGCCCTGTCCAAGTCATCCCAAAAAAAGGAGGCATGACAGTGATTCATAATGAAAAAAATGAACTAGTTCCTACAAGAATAGTTACAGGGTGGCGCATGTGTATTCACTACAGAAGGCTCAATACAGCCACCAGAAAGATCGTTTTCCTTTACCATTCATAGACCAGATGCCAGAAAGACTGGCAGGTCATGATTACTACTGTTTTTTGGATGGCTACTCAGGCCATAACCAGATTACAGTAGATCCCCAGGATCAAGAGAAAACAGCATTCACATGCCCATCTGGAGTGTTTGCTTATAGAAGGATGCCATTTGGGCTATGTAATGCGCCTGCAACCTTCCAGAGATGCATGCTCTAATAGCAGAAGAATGCCAAGCAGTTCAACTAAGAAGTGGAAAACATTAAATACCCCACCTCAAGGCAGCAAAAAGCTAAGAAATGAGCAAACCACCCAAAATTCACCTGAGGACAGTAAGAGCCTAGGGAAAAGTAATTCTGGAACTAAAACGCCAGAAAATTGGTGGAAGGCTGGCGCTGAACGCCCAGACCATGCTCAGGACTGGCGTTCAACGCCAGAAACAAGGCAGGACTGGCGTTCAACGCCAGAAATGGGCAAAGATCTGGCGTTGAACGCCCAAAATGGGCCAGATCTGGCGCTGAACGCCCAAAATGGGCACAGTTCTGGCGTTCAGACGCCAGGAGCAGACAAGGAGCTGGCGTCCAGTTTCACTCCAGCTTTTAACTCTGGCACTCAATTGCCAGTGAAGGATCAGACACACACAAATGCTGATAACAACCCCTCTAAAAAAGGCTTCTTCAACCACTTCTGTAGGCAATAAAGCTGCAGCAACTAAGGTTGAAGAATATAAAGCCAAGATACCTTATCCTCAAAAACTCCGGAAAGAGGAGCAGGATAAGCAATTTGCTCGCTTCGCAGATTACCTCAGGACTCTTGAAATAAAGATTCCATTTGCAGAAGCACTTGAGCAAATACCTTCTTATGCCAAGTTCATGAAAGAGATCTTGAGTCATAAAAAGGATTGGAGAGAAACAGAAAGAGTTCT
>NC_029791.2:43372595-43375018 GCF_000816755.2 Arachis ipaensis | reverse complement strand
CAAGAGTTTGATATAGAAATAAGAGACAAAAAAGGGACAGAGAACCAAGTGGCTGATCATCTGTCCCGGATAGAGCCAGTAGAAGGGACGCCCCTCACCTCTCTTGAGATCTCTGAGACTTTTCCGGATGAGCATTTATTTGCCATTCAGGAAACACCATGGTTTTCCGATATTGCAAACTATAAAGCTGCAAGGTTCATACCCAAGGAGTACAACAGGATACAAAAGAAGAAATTAATTATTGATGCAAAGTACTACTTGTGGGATGAACCTTATCTCTTTAAGAGATGTGCAGACGGAATAATCCGTAGGTGTGTGCCTAGAGAAGAGGCACAGAGGATCCTGTGGCATTGCCATGGATCTCAATATGGAGGCCATTTCGGAGGTGAGCGAACAGCCACCAAGGTCCTCCAATGTGGCTTCTATTGGCCCACACTCTATAAAGATTCCTGAGAGTTTGTACGTAACTGTGACAGTTGCCAAAGAGCTGGCAATCTGCCTCATGGTTACACCATGCCTCAACAAGGAATCTTGGAAATTGAGTTGTTTGACGTATGGGGAATTGAAACAATCCTCTAAGCATTTTACCCTATTTTTATTTTTATTTGTTTATATAAAGTTCACTGACACTAAAGTGAGGAATCATTTACAGAAGACCTCGGCACTCAAAACAGAGAAAAAGAGCTCACTGGCAAGAAAACGCAAGTAATGGTAGCAATCTGGGCGTTCAACGCCAGAAATGGGCACCCACTGGGCGTTGAACGCCAGTAATGGTAACAGCTGGGCGTTGAACGCCCAGGAGAGCAGCAATTGGGCGCTGAACGCGTAAAACAGGCAGTGTTTGGGCGTTCAAACGCCAGGATGGCAAGGAGGAGCCAAATTCATTTTTCCACACGTTTTTCCATTCTAATTTCAAATTTTATGTTTCAATGCATGATTTTTACATAAACATGTTAAGACCCCTGATTTCTAAAATCCTTAATTTCTAAAAATCCCTCTTTCCAAATTCAATCCAACTCTTTTCAAATCTATTCTAAAAACAAATTTATCTTTTTCACTCTAAAATATTTTCAACTAATCAATATCTTTTTCAAATCTCCATATTATCTTTTTCAAAATCTAGATTCATCTTTTTCAAAAATCTATCATATCTTCTCAATTTTAAACTATATCCTCTATCTTATCTTTTTCAAATCAATCTTTTTATCCTATCTTTTCCAATTTTTCAAAAAAACCACCCCCCATCCCTTTAAATATGGGTTCGGCCCCCCTCCTCCTCCATCCACAATTGCACCTAGCTCTCCTTCCATCCCTCTCCTTTCTTTTCTTTTGCTTGAGGACAAGCAAACCTCTAAGTTTGGTGTGTTTATCCGAGATCACTAAGATCATGGCTCCTAAAGGAAAACAAACCACTCCAAGAGGCAAGAAAGAGAGTGTTCCAAAACCACTTTAGAATCAAGGGAAGTTCTTATCTAAAGAACATTCAGACCATTATCATAAAATAATGGGTATGAGATCAGTGATCCCAGAAGTTAGATTCGATCTGAAAGAAGATGAATATCCAGAGATCCAGGAGCAAATTCGAATCAGGAACTGGGAAGTCCTAGCTAATCCTGAAACGAAAGTGGGGAGGAACATGGTCCAGGAGTTCTATGCTAATATGTGGCAAACTGACAAGCAGAAACTATCTGGGACTGCTCTCTATGACTATCGGACCGTGGTCAGAGGAAAGATTGTTCATACCCACCCTGATAGGATCAGGGAAATCTTAAAGCTACCTCAGCTGAAGGATGATCCAGACTCCTTCAACAGGAGGATGATGAGAGCAGACAAGGGCCTGGATAAGATTCTAGAGGACATATGTATCCTTGGAGCCAGGTGGACCACCAACACAAAGGGTGTCCCAAATCAACTCAAGAGAGAGGATCTCAAACCAGTCGCCAGAGGATGGCTAGAATTCATTGGGCATTCTCTGTTGCCTACTAGAAACCGTTCTGAAGTCACAGTTAAAAGAGTAGTGATGATCCATTGCATCATGATGGGAAAGGAAGTGGAGGTTCATCAGCTGATTTCAGCTGAACTCTACAAAATTGCTAACAAAAATTCTAAAGAGGCCAGGTTGGCTTATCCAAGCGTGATTTCTTTGCTCTGCAAGGACGCTGGAGTAAGGAGGGGAATAACTGAGTATATCTCAGGTGAGAAGCCAATCACCAAAGCATCAATGGAAAAACAACAAGCACAGGATGATCCCATCAAGAAGAGAGCACAGGAATTCCTCCCAGAGATCCCTCAATCTGAATAGTGGGAGTATCTTGAGACGTCTGTTACCAAGATACGGGAAGCTATGGAGCAAATAATAAAAGAACAGAAGGAACACAGTCAAATGCTGACCTATATGTTTAAAGAACAAGAGGAGCAAGGGC
>NC_029791.2:43349682-43372298 GCF_000816755.2 Arachis ipaensis | reverse complement strand
CAATCTGAAAAGGTTCACCCAGTTATGTGTCTGTGGCATTTATGTATCCGGTGGTAATACTGGAAAACAAAGTGCTTAGGGCCACGGCCAAGACTCATAAAATAGCTATGTTCAAGAATCATCACACTGAAATAGGAGAATCAATAACACTATCTAAATTCTAAGTTCCTATAGATGCCAATCACTCTGAGCTTCAATGGATAAAGTGAGATGCCAAAACTGTTTAGAAGCAAAAAGCTACTAGTCCCGCTCATCTAATTAGAATCTGAGCTTCACTCAAAAACTCTGAGATATTATTGCTTCTCAACCTATTAGTCTTCTATTTTATTTGTCTAGTTGCTTGAGGACAAGCAACAGTTTAAGTTTGGTGTTGTGATGAGCGGATATTTTATACGTTTTTTGGGGTTAATATCATATAGTTTTGAGTATGTTCTAGTTAGTTTTTAGTCTATTTTCATTAGTTTTTAGGAAAAATTCATATTTCTGGACTTTATTATGAGTTGTGTGTTTTTTTGTAATTTCAGGTATTTTTTCTGGCAGAAATTGAAGGAGCTGAGCAAAAATCTGATTCAAGCTGAAAAAGGACTGCTGATGCTGTTGGATTCTGACCTCCCTGCACTCAAAGTGGATTTTCTGGAGCTACAGAACTCGAAATGGCATTCTTCTAATTTCGTTTGAAAGTAGACATCCAGGGCTTTCCAGCAATATATAATAGTCCATACTTTGCACAAGGATAGATGACGTAAACTGGTGTTCAACGTCAGTACTCTGCCCAATTCTAGCGTCCAGCGCCAGAAAACGATCAAAAGCTGGAGTTGAACGCCCAAACTGGCACAAAAACTGGCGTTCAACTCCACAAATGGCCTCTGCACGTGAATTGCTTAAATCTCAGCCCCAGCACACACCAAGTGGGCCCCAGAAGTGGATCTCTGCATCATCCATCATAGTTTACTCATTTTTTGTAAACCTAGGCTACTAGTTTAGTATTTAAACAACTTTTAGAGACTTATTTTGCATTTTTTATAACATTTTTTTAGATCTGAACTTTGTAATCTTTGACGGCATGAGTCTCTAAACCCCATTGTTGGGGGTGAGGAGCTCTACTGTGTCTCGATGAATTAATGCAAGTATTTCTGTTTTCCATTCAAACACGCTTGTTCCTACCTAAGATGTTCATTCGCGCTTAACTGTGATGAAGGTGATGATCCGTGACACTCATCACCTTCTTCAACCTATGAACGTGTGACTAACAACCACCTCCGTTCTATATCCAATTGAATGAGTATCTCTTAGATTCCTTAATCAGAATCTCCGTGGTATAAGCTAGAACTGATGGCGGCATTCATGAGAATCCGGAAAGTCTAAACCTTGTCTGTGGTATTCTGAGTAGGATTCAATGATCGAATGACTGTAACGAGCTTCAAACTCGCGAGTGCTGGGCGTTAGTGACAGACGCAAAAGGATGAATAATCCTATTCCAGGATGATCGAGAACTGACAGATGATTAGCCGTGCTGTGACAGAGCAGGTGAGCATATTCTTCACTGAGAGGATGGGATGTAGCCATTGACGACGGTGATCCCCTACATACAGCTTGCCATAGGAGGACGTGCATGCGTGAATCAAAAGACAGAGGAAAGCAGAGATTCAGAAGACAAAGCATCTCCAAAACTCCAACATATTCTCCATTACTGCATAACAAGTAACCTTTAATTTATTCTCTCTTGGTTATTCGCGATTCAACTGATAAACATAACTGACTTCCTGACTAAGATTTACAAGATAACCATAGATTGCTTCAAACCAACAATCTCCGTGGGATTCGACCCTTACTCACGTAAGGTATTACTTGGACGACCCAGTGCACTTGCTAGTAAGTGGTACGCATTGTGAAAAGTGTGATTCACAATTCATGCACCACACACATCACGCGATCGCGTCGCTTATGCGGACGCGTCATTTGCGTTTCTGCTTTGCCACGCGGACGCGTCGTCCATGCGGCCGCGTCACTCGTGCTGTTCCATCCGCGCGGTCGCATCATCCATGCGGCCGCGTCGATGCAAATTGTTCTTTTCCGCGCGGTCGCGTCATCCATGCGACCGCGTCGCCTCTCGCTGGTCATCTCCTCAATTTCTTGTGTTCCTTCCATTTTTGCAGGCTTCCCTTCCAATCTCCAACTCATTCATGCCCTATAAAGCCTGAAACACTTAACACACAGATCATGGCATAGAATGGAATAAAGAAGAAATAAAATACATAATTAAAAGTCTCTAGGAAGCAAGTTTTCAACCATAAAACATCTTTAGGAAGGAAATATAAATGCATGCTTATTTAATGAATAAGTGGGCAAAGATCATGATAAAATCACACAATTAAACACAATATAAACCATGAAATAGTGGTTTATCAATGATACGGAGGTAGATTTCTCTCGACCTCCAATCTATGACTTAAGTGATGAGGAAGACATAGATGGCTTTGATCAGGACATGGATATATTTGAAGAATCTTGCAAAGAAGTGGAGAATTTCACAGAAGAGCACAAAGGAGTAGAACTCACAGAACCATTGGAACCACCTATCCCAAGGCCATTACCACCCAATACAAGCTTCAAGTGGGTACAATCCTTAACCTTTAACCGTATTTTTCCACTTGAATATGGTTTGCTTGAAACAGATGGCCAGCTTAGAGCTCTCTGCGGCTTTAAGAGTAAGCGGGAAATGGCTCGTACTCAGAGCTGGTACACAAGGTTCAATAAGGTTCCACGCTTCAACTCGAAGTGTAAGGATTGGTTTCATATTCAATCAAGTGGATCTCGAAAAGAGTTTGGTCATCTTGGTGGGAATCCAATTTTTAAACCGCCCAGATGGAAAAGTACAGATGAAGATGAAGGCAGATTTAAAAGCAAAGTTTGGGATCCTGGAATCTATTCTGACATTCATCACCCCGGGAGCCTGACAATCTGTTTGAAGCTGCTCAGAAGCTTCACATGCCTAGTTTGGGACCCCGGAGGCTATTGTCATTCCAAGCAATAGTGGAGATTTATGGATGAATTCAAGCATAAGCCACCATAACAGAAAGCTCCTCCAATGTCCAACTTAAGGACTTTAACTAAAAGTGCTAGGTGGGAGACAACCCACCATGGTATGACCGTTCCTTTTTCAATTTTTATTTAGTTTTATTTGTTTTCAAGTTTTATTTTATTTTATTATATTGAACCTGGAAGTTTTGCATCGTATTCATATTAATCATTGCATTCTGGATACTGCATAAAAAAAATAAAAGAATAAAAAAATAAAAAAAGGGGTGTGCGACGCGACCGCATCACTCATGCGATCGCGTCAAGTTGCGAAAAACACTTCCCACGCGCTCGCGTCATTCACGCGGCCGCGTGATCTGGAGATCGGCGTAAACATCCAACGTCCAGAAAGTTAGGCTGGAATCGTGCGGCCATCGTGCGTTTTGCACAAATGACCCACGCGATCGCGTGCCCCACGCGATCGCATCACTTGCACAACATCAATCCCACGCGACAGCGTGAGCGACGCGATCGCGTCGCAAGGATTGCATAAACACCCCAAAGGAGACAGAGAGTTGTGCTGAAACGACGCTGGAACTGTGCGTTTCGCACAAATTCTAGTGACATGATCGCATGCCCCAGCCGATCGCGTCATTCACTCTTTTTGCCCTCCACGCAATCGCGTGCCCCACGCGATCGCGTCAACCACCATTTCAGCCCAACTACGCGACCGCGTGCCCCACGCGATCGCGTGGATTCAAATTTATACCCCCCCAGTCACGCGAACCCTATCAGTCGCCCCCCAAACCCCTCTCTTCCCTCTCTTCTTGTCCAATCACACCACCACCACCCAACCACCGCCAACCACAGCCCCCCTTCCTTCCCCTATTACCCCCTACCCCCATTCCCCTCCCTTTTCCCTCCCTTCCTCCGAACAGCAGCCACCGCCGCCGTGCTGGACACCACCACTGCCGTCCCCAGCCACCTCTCTGCCCCACTCTCCTTATTTGGCCTACCAGGTTCCGACGAACGCCACCCTTCTATCCATTCGTAGTTAATTCATACATTTCTGTTTATGTTCATATTTAGGCTAGTTAGATATGCATGTTGTAGTGGATTCTAGGTTGTTAGGTAACCTAGGATGTGGTTAGTGGATTTAGGCCTGTTTAATTGCGCTGTTCGTGTTTCTTGTTTCATTATTTTCGCAATTTTGATGTTGCTGTGATGTTAGTTTTGTTCATATGCTGTAATTTCTTGTTTCATGCTGCTTTTTACTCTGATTTTTCATGATTCTTATTCCTTATATGTAATTGCAGCTTTATTTTTGATTCATATGAACTATTCTGTTGCTGTTTATTTTCCGGGACAATCCAATTTTAGCCAGAATGCTGCCCAAATTTTTGTAAAATATTTCCATTCATGTCTTGGTTTTGGCATTTTCAACTGTGCTTTCCTTAGATTTCACCAAACCAGTTCATGAATGACAGGGCACGCATTCTTATTCTCTTTGATATCCTGGTTCATAAATTGTAATTTTGATGTTTGATTCCAATTTTTGCTATTTCTATGTCTATCTGAATCATCATCAACCTATTTTCCTTGTTTGGTTCTGAGTTACCTGTAGCTTCTAATTATGAATGCTTGTTACTTAGAAACTTATCCTTATGCCACTTACCTTACCCCATTTTTCACTAACTCACTAATTTTATCTTCCTGAACTCTTTTTCAATTCTAACCAAACTAACCTTTCAAAACATCTCTTCTGGTTTTTCACTTTCTTTTAACCTTCTAACCATGGCATACTGATAATTTTTTTTCTTCCTAATTAACATGCCTTCTATTACATTTTGGATTGTGCATTCTTCTTTTCAAACTTTTAACTCCTATTCAATCCTTGATGCACATTTGCTTAGCTCATATTCATTACTCTCCTGCTCCTTTGCCACTATGTGCTTCTTTTGTTACTTGCCTACTTGTTTTCCTGTTTTTATTTTATCCTTGATTTCTATTTTTTAGGATGTCAGACTCCCACAGAAAAGGAAAAGGAAAGGCAACAACTGGCAAACGGTAAAGAGAAGAATCCTCTATGTCTATCCTAGATCTCATGCATGATGCCTCCTGGCGGGAGAAAAACTTTACCCCGCAGGAGAAGGCCGACCAGCTACTCCCTGCTACTAATCCAGTAAAGTTTGCAAACCGATAATGCGAGCTGAAGTATCCGGTATTTGCAACCTCTAGGAACTTGTACCTGGAGAGAACTTTGAAGATCCCAGAAGAACTCCAGCAATACACCTCTGATCAGATCAAACAAAGAGGCTGGTTCTTCCTGGAAAGAAACCTGACTGAGGTCAATGCATCTTGGGTAAGGGAATTCTACTGCAATTACTTCAAGACTTCCCTAGACGCAGTGAACCTAAGAGGGAAGCAGATTCTGGTCACTGAAGAGGCCATTGAAGATGTTCTACAACTTCTGCCTAAATCCGATCAGCTGGATGGTTATCAAAAAGCTGAGGAGGATATGCGCTTCATGAAGTTTGATTGGGATGCAGTCAAGGCCCGGATAGCCCTTGACCCGACCGTTCCATGGATTATGGGTCAGAACACTACCATGCCAAAGGGAATCAAGCAGATTTACTTGAATGATGAGGCTCGGTTATGGCATCAGATACTTAGCAACTTCATTATGCCGAGTACTCACGAGACTGAGATACCAGCCGCTATGATCACCCTCCTATGGTGTGTGATGGAAGGTAAGGACCTGTACCTGCCACGCTTTATCCGGTACTATATGGCCAGGGTCCACCTTCGAGGCACTCTTGATAGCAAGAATTGTTGTGGGTCTAGAATTTCTCTTGTAGAAATAAGAATTTCGTTGCAAGTATAGCCCAAACCAACAAACAACTCTCGCATCAAATTAAATTTTAGGTTTTGTCACAAGTACAAACCCCAATAAGAAATAACCGGAGTATTTTGGACTCCGGGTCGTCTCACGAAGAGTTGTAATGAAGTGTTTAATTATTGGCTATGAAAATCAAAGGGGGGGTTGATTTGTGTTTTGGCAAGAAAAGTAAATTAAACAAGTACTTAAAGAAAGCAAGATAAAGAACTCTTGGCTAAGACTTAGGTAATTGAGATCACCATCCCTGTCTACATACCAAATATTGATAATTATGAGAGGCCAACCCATTAAGTCTACTTCCAAAGCGTTAAGTACGTAATATCTACTCCTAGGCTTGAAGTACGTCAAATAGGCTTGATCACATCCACCCATAAGTCCTAACCTATCTACTAATTAGCTTAGTAGTGGGTTAGCGTCAATGAGCTTCAAATTGATCACATAGGGTTCTCAAATCACCAATTCAATGAGACCCAATGACTCAAGGTCACTCAATTCCCTTAGCCTAGGCCAAGAGCAAAGAAAACTACTCAAAAAATAGAGGAAACATTTTAACAAATACTTAGTGTGCAAGAAAAGTAAACATCATCAAATGCAAGAATTAAAGGAAACCATAACCATCAATAGCAAGAAATCAACAATAGCAAGCAAGATCAACATAAAAGAACATGGAAATATAAAATTACATTAAAAGAAATCAAGATCCAACAATGTCCACCAACACAAAAGAGAGTAAAATAAGAAATTAACAAGAGAAACTACAAGATCAAAGACAATAGAACACTAAAACATAAAGAGAATTGAAATCAAAACAAGAATTAAAAGAGAAATTTGAGAGTGATTATCATAACTCTATCCTAATTTCTATCCTAAATCTAGGGAGAGGAGAGAGCTTCTCTCTCTAGAATTCTATCCTAAAACATGATGAAAACTAAAACTATGACTACCTCCCCATTCCCCCTTCAATCCTTGGGTTCAATAGCATCAGAAATGGGTTGGATTGGGCTCAAAAAGAGCTGCAAAATCGCTGGGGGCGATTTCATAAAAGTGGGCCACGGACAGCATCGGTGCGCGGGCGCAAAGTGCGCGTGCGTGCCCCTGAACGTGAAGCAACATATGGAAAAGTTTATATCATTTCGAAGCCCCAGATGTTAGCTTTCCAACGCAACTAGAACCGTCTCATTTGGACCTCTGTAGCTCAAGTTATGGTTGATTGAGTGCGAAGAGGTCAGGCTTGACAGCTTTACGGTTCCTCCATTTCTTCATGAGTTCTCCCACTTTGCATGCTTTTCTCCTCACTCCTTCCATCCAATACTTGCCTTACGAACATGAAATCACTCAACAAACACATCAAGGCATCGAATGGAATTAAAATGAGTTAAAATCCCCAATTTTATGGCCTAAAAAGCATGTTTTCACATTTAAGCACAAATCAAGGGAGAATTGCAAAACCATGCTATTTCATTGAATAAATGTGAGAAAACGTGATAAAATCCCCCAAAATAAGCACGAGATAAACCACAAAATTAGGGTTTATCAACTCTTCCCTTTCCTTATCTGATTACACAGCTAGGCCGTCAAGCTGACATGCCTTGGGAGGATGCTGATGAAAAGCCACCTGCTGCAGAATGCAAGAAGATTATCCCGCACAGCAGGAACTTTCTGGCTTTGGGCTACAGACCTCCATTCCTCACTGCTGCTACTGAGACAGCCACACCATCTGTTGGCCCCTCTTCCTCTATAGCTGCCCCAGCTACCCCTGCCACCACCACTGCACCTCCACCTGCCCCAGAGCCCGTCTATCATCTAGTGCACCGCCTGTTTCAACGGCTTGACCAGATGGAGCGTCGCAACAAGCGACGCTATGAGTACCTGAAGCTGATGATACGATCTGGCGACATCTCCTCCTAGTCTGACACACCATCCGAGGCATCTGAGGAGGAGGCGGATGCGCCCGAGGCTGCGACTCATCCACAGCAGGAGGCAGAGCCGGCAGGCACCCAGCAGGCAGCACACCAGCAGGAGACCCCGCATCAGATTCAGGCTGTAGACCCTGAGATCCCTATCCAGTCAGCACCTTCTCTACCAGAGGCAGCTCCTCAGACCACCACCACAGAGACTCCAGCTACCCGTCCTTCCACTGATGACACCCCTTCACACCCTGCTTGAGTGAGCATCAGGGACGATGCTACATTTTAAGTGTGGGGAGGTCGCCATCTCTGGCGTTCTTTTTTTTGGTGAACCACTACATACTCTTTTTATTTATTTTGCTACTTTTCTGTATTTTTATTTTTATTTTTTTTATTTTCTCAGTACTTATATATATTGCTATTTTTATGTATTTATTACATGTTGCATTTTTAGTTCATATTTTAGCCATTTAGTTTAGTAACAATTCTAACTTATTAGTTATAGAAATTGTGGATTGATTAGCATATTTTACCCTTTTTTTTAGCATAAGATAGCTTAGTTTAAATTGAAAAATATAAAAAGGAAGTAAACTAGGGACTTGAACATAAAAGAAATAATCCACACACCTTGTATATATAGCATTACATGTTAGTTAGTTAACAGCATTTCATCAAGGAGAAACACTAGAACTTTAAAGCCACCTTAAGTTTTACATTGAAAATAATAAGAATTTTTAACTAAACCTGCATGACATACATAACTGATATATGATTTCTGAGTTAGAGAACACACAGCCTGTGAGTTTTGAGCTTAATTGTATGGTTACATTCAAACCATAATATTTTATTCCTGTGTGTTCCGCCCTTCTTTTTTATTCTGATGTTCTTTACTTTGTTTTAATCTATATGTCCGATTATAGAATATAACTATATACCAAGAGAGTGATTGAGGCCATTGTTTTATTTTTAGCTCACTTATCCCAAAATAGATTACCTTTTACATCACCCTTGTTAGTCCCCTTGAGCCTTTAAATCCCCTTTTATTCTATAAACCACATTACTAGCCTTAAGCAGAAAAACAAAATAAAAATCCCAAGTTGAATCCTTGGTTAGCTTAAGATAGAAATTGTGTATGGTTTACATGTGGAAAACCTATTGGGAACATGGATGATAAAAACAAAAAGGTAGAAAGGTTGAAAAGAATAAAATAATTCAAATAAAAATTTTGGGAAGCATGCTCATGTGAAATCAAAATAATTGAATTACCATGTGCATTAAAAAAAAAAGAGAAGTGTTATTTTTCAGTAGTTGAATAAAGGGGACACGAAAGAATTCTCCAAATGTAAAATAAAGCAATGCACATGGGATAAAAATAATAAACATTAAGGCTTGAGCATGTAACATCAAAAGTGGAAAATATAGGAAAATAGGTAAAGAAGCTTTGCTTTAGAAAGTATGTATGTTAGGTGAGATCTTAGACTAATTAAGGATTCACTTATTAGCTCACTTAGCCTTATACATATACCCTTACCTTTACCTTGGCCCCATTACAACCTTAATTTAAGACCTCATGATTTTTGGTATGTCTATATTCTATAATTGTTTATTGGTTAGATGAAGAACAAAGTTATAGAAAGAAAGAATAAAAAGAAGAATAGAGTGATTAACCCAATAAACACTGAGTGACTAGAGAATAAACACAAAATCCAGTGAGGGTTCAATAGCTCATTAACATATATCTGTGCTTAAATTATTAATTGTCTTGCAAGTTTATAAAATGTTTTTTCTCTTCCATCTCAATTGTAAAGGCACTTTATCACCATCTAAGGCTTGGCTATATATATATATGACTCCTTGAGAATGTGAATTAATTCAACTACATGCAAGCTTTATATTCAAGTGAATAAAAATTAGAATTGTATGATGCATCATTCATCTAGGTAGTTGCATTTAGATTAGATTACATTGCATGACATTCCACCACTTTAACCTTACCTTACTCTTTATCTTGGACTTAGCATGAGGACATGCTATTGTTTAAGTGTGGGGAGGTTGATAAACCCATATTTTATGATATATTTTGTGCTTAATCTGAGTGATTTATTCAATCCTTCACCTACTTATTCATATTAACTGCATGGTTTTACTTTCCCTTCCTTATTATATGATGTATGTGAAAAACATGTTTCCTATACTTTAAAATTAATTATTTTAATTACCTTTATTTCCATTAGATGCCGTGATTAGTGTGTTGAGTAGTTTCAGATCTTCTAAGGCAATGACTCAAAAGATGGAAAGGAAACATACAAAATGGAAGGAAAGCATAAAACGGAGTTTGTGAAGAAACTGGCAGCCACGCGATCGCATGGACGACGCGGCCGCATGCCAATGCGAAGAAAGCGCGGCGCAAACTCATGACTGACGCGACCGCGTGATAATGAAAAACTCCCAATGACGTGGCCGCGTGACCCACGCAGACGCGTGACAGAGGCCACGCACCAGAAATTGCAGAAAACGTTCCCAGCGAATTCTGAAGCCCTTTTTTTCCCAAATCCAAGTCCAGAAGGCATAGACCAGAGGTTATGAAGTGGGAGAATGCATCCATTCAAGGAGAGTCTCCACTTTAGTTACTTTTCATGATTTAGATTTAGTTTTGAGAGAGGTTCTCTCCTCTCTCTTCTCTCTTTAGGATTAGGATTTAAAATTAGGATTTTATTCGCTTTCAGGATTATCTCTTTATCAGGTTCAATATTCCTTTTTATTATTTTCTCAATTTAATTTATGAATTCTTCCATGTTACAAATTACTCTTTTGAATTAATGTTATTTGAGGTATTTCAATTTAGTATTGCTTTCTTTTTTTACTTTATTGTTATTCCCATCTGAAGGTATTTTTATTCCAGTAGATTTACTTTTCTCCTTTTGGTCTTGGTTAAGAAATCAGTAACTCAGGAGTTATCAAACTCAAACATGATTGATAATTGTTATCTTTGTTAATTGAATTGAACTTCAATAATCCCAATCTTTTCTTAGGAAATAAATAGGATCCGAAGATCAAACCAATTAATCTTTTGACCTTCCTTTATCTTAGTAAAGGTTAACAAAGTGGAATTAAGATTCAATTCTCATCATCATTGATAAGGATAACTAGGATAGGACCTCCAATTTCTCATACATTGCCAAAAGTTTATTTACAGTCATTTATTTATTTTACTTGCCATTTAAATTGCTCGTTCTTCATTTACTTTATTTGCTAATTAAACTATTCACTCCTCATTCTCAAAACCCCAATTTACAATCTCCATAACCAATAATAAGAACATACTTCCCTGCAGTTCCTTGAGAAGATGACACGAGGTTTGAATACTTCGGTTATCAATTTATTTAGGGGTTTGTTACTTGTGACAACCAAAACATTTGTATGAAAGGACCTTTTTTGGTTTAGAAACTATACTTGCAACGAGGATTTATCTGTAAATTTCTAGACCACAAAAAAGTTCTCTCATCATGGACGCATGGTTCACGCAACCGCGCGGAATGGAGGAGATCACAATGACGCGATCGCGTGCCTGACGTGAACGCGTGGACTAGAATCTGCACAAATGACGCGAACGCGTGGACGACGCAGACGCGTCACATGCGCCACGTGCAAAAAATGTAGAAAAATGCTGGGGGCGATTTCTGGGCTGTTTTGACCCAGTTCTTAGCCCAGAAATCACAGATTAGAAGCTGCAGAATGGACAAATCAAGTGGTCCCACCCATCAGCTGAAGACTTGTTAATTAATTCGAATTTAAATTCAAATCTTATTTTAGGAAAAGATATTATTTTAATTTTAATTTTAGAAATTTGATTTTTAAATTATTAGGATTAGTTATAAAAGGGATCCCAATAGGGTGGTTCCAGGGGAACATTCCACAACGTTATTCCATACAAATTTATATTTCGTATTCCATGAGCAACTAATCCTCCACTGTTAAGGTTAGGAGCTCTGTCTATTGTATGGATTGATAATATTATTTTTCTATTTTAGTTCATGTTTTGATTTATATTCAATAATTGTTTTTGTTCTTTATTTTATGACTTTGGGTGGAACGGAAGTATGACCCATGTTCTATTTGAGTTCTTGTAAAACTTGGAAAAGCTCTTTACTTGAACAATAGCTTGAAAACATATTATCCTGAATTTCTAATTGTTTGTATTTAATGGGATACGTGACATATAATCCCTTTATTTTTGGATAATTAGGATTCTTGTGGCACATAAACTAGAATTTGATCATCACCCTCTAATTGGAATTAATTGACCAAGGAATTGGCAGTTGATGAATTTTAGAAGAGACTAGGAAGGTCTAAGGAATTAGGGTCTAGTCACAAATAGTTTGCCATGAATTAAATCTTGCATGATTAAAATAGTTAATAAGAAAAGTCAATCCAGAAAATAGATAACTCTAAAACCTTAACTGTCTTCTCCATATATTATTCCCAACTTAATTACTTGCCCTTCTTTAATACTTTTGCTATTGTTTAATGTCTTTGAACTCCCAACACTATTTTCTATTTGTCTAACTAATCCTATCAAACGCTATTGTTGCTTAATCCATCAATCCTCATGGGATCGACCCTTACTCACGTAAGGTATTACTTGGTACGACCCGGTGCACTTGCCGGTAAGTTAGTGGGTTATAAATTCCGCATCAGTAGACGTAGTGAAGTGATTTCACTTGCTCCAGGTGAGGATGTGAAGTAATGATATGATATTGTTGAGACAAAATAGCTGGGGATGGTTTTGTTTATAATTTTGATCCTGGTTTGTTGGAGAGTTAGAAAGTCGGGAAGCATGAGAAATGTGATTTAGATTTAGCATTTCCTTATGACAGTTGCATATTCATGGATTAGCGATAACCTAGGATGGATATTTGGGGAAAAGAAGTTTATGATGCTTAGTGAGTTTTTATTGCAGTGCATTGTATTTATTTGGCACTTTTATCGTACTGGGAACCCATGGGTCGGGGGTTATCATTCCGTATATATCTCTTGTTTTTCAGATACAGGTCCAGGTACTCAGAAGTGAGCTGTGGTTCATCTGAGAGGTGGCGAAGATCCTTACATTCTCTACTTTATATTTTGCATAGAATCTCTCCACCTTTATTTTGGAAAACTTATAGCATGTATTGAACTCTTTTGAACTTGCCTATAGAGGCTCTTATGCTTCTTTTGGGAGAGATTAGGAGATTCTGTTGTCAACTACATTCATACTGTACCCTAGCCGACCTAAACTTCGCGAGTCGCGGCTAGTGGCTATTTACTTATGTTATATATATCTATATGTTGTCTATCTCTTAATCTCCTTTATGCCTTTATCTGTATATCGCTTTCGACTTCACGCTTTATCTTTTAGCAGTCGATGCGTGAGTGATACGTCTTCGCAATTTTATTTTTACACTTTCAGGCTTCTCGTTTAATACTCCTTTCAATTATACTTATATTTATGTATCAAAAATCCACCTGAGAGTCGTACCACCGTAATATCAGACTTATGACTCGAGCATAAGGATTTGAATATTAGGGTGTTACATTGAACGCAGGGAATGGTGCTTTAAACGCATGGCTTGCTGTGTTGTCCAGGAGCTTCTCTGTTTTGTCCAAGAGCTTCTGTGTTTGCCACTTTCCATCCTTGTTTCTAGTGTTTCTCTTGCTTACCTCTCTTCATTATTGTTCTTGGTTACTTTCATTCACAATCTCCTATAATTAAGAATTCAAAGCTACTCAAAGTAGTAGTCACAAAACCATAAAATAATTGCTTATAAAAGAAGAATCATTAACTTATTGAATGAAATTCTAGGGTAAAACAACTAAAGATGAGGATACATCACATATGACAGTTCTTATTTTGTCTCATAGAGCTTGTATCATTTTCTCTCTCCTAAAAAAATTCATCTCAAATTTTTATCCAAACCAAAAAGAGATAGATTAGAGACATTAAAAGTAGCTGACACATTATATTCACCTGGAAGATCAATCTTGTATGCATTGTCATTGATCCTTTAGAGCACCTGAAATAGACCATTGCCCCTTGTGTCTATTTTGGATTTCCTTTGAGAAAAAAACCTCTCCTTCCTCAAATGAACCCAAACCCAATCACTAGCTTCAAAGGCAAGTTGTCTTCGATCTTTATTCACCCTTTGAGCTATCAACCTATTTTTCTTTTCAATCAACTCATGTGCTTTCAAGTGCATTGTCATAACTTTTGCAGGTTTACCTTCTACATCTAAGCTAACAAGATCATTCAAAGAAAAAAAATAAGTCTAAAACAGTTAAAGGATTAAAATCATACACAAGTTCAAAAAGAGAAGAATTTGTGGAAGAATGAATTATCCTATTATGAACAAACTCAATAAAAAGTAAACAATCTTCTCAAATTTTCAAATTCTTATCAACAGCAACACACAATAAGGTCCTTAACAAGTAGAGAGTATAATAACTTGGTTTCCAATGTACTCCACAATACTTTTTAAAAATAACTTAGAATTTTTATATCATGATTAGAAACAATAGTTTGAAAAATACCATGCAAGTGCACAATCTCCCTAAAGAATATATCAGCAATATTTGTTGCATCATCATTTTAATAACATGTAATGAAATAAACCATTTTACTAAGCTTGTCTACCATAACAAAAATATTATCTCTACCCTTCCTAATTCTAGACAAACTAAAAAAATTCATAAAAATATCAACTCACGGATGCACAGGAACAGGTAAAGGAGTATACAAACTATGTGGCAATAACTTATATTTAGTCTGTTTACATGTGATATATTTAGCACAAAATTTTTTAACATTCCTACACATGTGTGGTCAGTAAAAATATTCAGATAACACATCTAAAGTCTTATATATGTACACCAAAATGATCTATTAAACCCCATTATGTGATTTCATAACAAGTAAGTCCCTATAGAATAAGCAGGTACACAAAAATTATTACCATGAACTAGAAAACCTTCATGCCTATAAAATTTGTTAAATGCACCATGTTCACAAGAGGCACACATAACAAAAAATTCAGAATTAGTTGCATGCAACTCTTTTAAAAATTTAAATCCTAACAACTTAGAAGTAAGTGTAGAGATCAAAACATACTTTTCAGATAAGGCATAAGCAAATACATTTTCTTTAATTGTTTAAAAGCAATCACATATGAAAAAGTCTCAATGAATTTCACCCATTTAGAATGTCTTTTATTAAGCTTACTTTGTTCCTTTAGGTACTTCAAGGATTCATGATTCGTGTTAATCATGAATTCTTTGGGTAGTAGATAATGTTGTTAGATTTTCAATATTCGAACCAAGACATATAATTCTTTGTCATAAGTTAAATATTTGCGCTGAACTAAATTCAACTTTTTATTGAAGTGGAAATGGCTTGCTTTTCTTACATTAAAACAGCATCTATACCAATCCTAGAAGCATCACCTTCAATTTTCAAGGTTTTGTCAAAGTTAGGTGAAATAAGAATATGGACAGAACACAAAAAATCTTTTAGAGTACGAAATACAATTTTTTGTTCTTTTTCTTCTTTAAATTCAACATCTGTTTTGATAACCTCTATGAGAGACATAAAAATGGTAGAAAATTTTTTCACGAATTCCTTATAAAACCCAACTAAAACATGAAAACTTCTTAGCTTAGAAGCATTTTTAGGTGTTGGCCATTCACAAATAGCCTTTGCCTTTTCCTCATCTACCTATTAATTCCACTCACACTCACAAGAAAATCAAGAAGCACAACTATATCAATACAAAATGTGCACCTTTTATGATTGGCATATAATTTCTCTTTTCAAAATACTTCCAAAAATAACTAAAATATGTGACAAGTGATTATCCAAACAAGTGATATAAATAAAAATATCATCAAAATAAAAAATAACATTTTTTCCAAAAGGCGTGGCAAAACATGGTTCACTAAACGTATAAAAGTACTTGGTGCATTAGTTAACCCAAAAAAAACTATTAACCACTCATATAATCCATGTTTTATTTTAAATTCAGTATTTCACTCATCCCCTAGTTCCATTCTAATTTGATGATTTCCATGTTTCAAATCAATTTTAGTGAATATGCATGTACTATGTAATTCATCAAACATGTCATCTAACCTAGGGATAAGAAAACATACTTTACCATAATCTTATTGATTGCAAGACAATCCACACACATCCTCCAAGTATTATCTTTCTTTGGAACCAACAAAAATAGTACAACACATGAATTCATACTCTTCTTGATGTGACCTTTAGGGGTGGTCCCTCCCCATCTCCAAGTATAGTGGGCTTAAAATGCTAGCCCACCCTACTTTATAGTGCCTTGGTGAACCGACAGACTAGTCTACTTATCTCTTTCTCTTAAAGATAATAAAATTAATTAAAATTAATAAAAATAATAAATTAAAAATTAAATACAAGTAAAAAATAGTCAAATTATAATATATTTTTGTAATGCTAGTCACTTTTTTATTTAATAAAAAATAATAAAAATATTTGGTCTGGAGGGCCGGGCCTACCCACACCACCAAAACTCGCAAAATTGGTGGTGCAGGTTTGGCAGGTTTTTTTTATTTGGTGGGTTCTAAATTTCAACCTAGCCTGCCCTTTTTAGCAGGTTTGGCGGGTTGGCTCGACGGGTTCAGCCTATTTTGCCACCCTAGTGACCTTGGCTAAAAACTCCTTTACTTGCCTTTGAAACTCCTTTGTCTTCTCATAATTACTCTTATAGATTGGTCTATTTAAAATGGTAGTTCCAGGAATAAAATCAATCTAGTACTCAATCCATCGTAATGGAGGTAAATCACTTGGCACTTTAGTAAGAAATACATCTACAAATTTTTACAACAAAGAAACAATTATTTAGGAAATTTCGGCTAAGGTTTGCGTCAAATAATAAAGTGTCTCTAAACCAAACCATAATCATAGCTCTCTTGCCTACCAAAGCAGTCTTCAAATCTCTTTTTTTTTTACAAAGAAAAATAATTTTCTCTCAACTCCCTCATTTTTCTCTTTATTCCCACTATTCTCACGACATGAACTATTTTGCTTTCTTTTCATTCACCTTTAGACCTTTTGGCATATTCTTTTCTCTCATGATCTCTTTTTTCTTAGATTTTTTGTTTACCTCACATCCCATTTTGTTTGGTATCATGTTAAAGCTTCAATTGATCAAGGTAAACCTTTTTAGGTGATAACAGAGCAAACATGATCTTACATCAATTAAAATAAAAAAAAGAACTGATTCATGTAACCATCATGGAATGCTCAACGGTCAAACTGTCAAGGTCTACCCAATAATAAATGACAAGCTTGTAATAAAACTACACAATACCTCATAAAGATACTTCCTAATAGAGAATGCAACTATAACTTTCTTGTCAACCTTTATCAAACCAATGTCATTCAACCACTGTAATGTATACGGTTTAGACGTCGAACACATGTCAAGCCCAAATTCTCCACCATAAGAGTACTAGCCACATTAGTCCAACTCTCTCCATCAATAATCAAACTGCACACCTTTTCACCCACTAAGCATCTAGTGTGAAAAAGATTTTAGCGTTGCTCTAGGCTATCTTCTTTCACCTAAAAATTTAAAGAACGTCTAACAACAAGAGATTTACCATAGATTGCATACTCAACATCACATCAGAACAATCTTCCAAAAGTCACATACTATCATGATCGAAGTCATTACCTTGATCAAAGTCAGACACAATATCACCTTCTTTAATAACCATCGTCCTCTTGTTCGAGCAACCACTAGTATAATGACCTAAACTATGACTGATAAACCCCGTTTTAGGGTTTATCTTGTATGGATTTTGAGAGTTTTATCAATGGTCTTTCACACTTACTCATATAAAAATGCATGATTTTGTGTCCATTTCCCAATTTTGCTTCATGGATGGAAACATGCTTCTTTTACACTAAATTAGATATATTTTAATCCTCCTCTATTACCATTCGATGCCGTGATCCGTGTGTTAAGTGATTTCAGAGTCTATAGGGCAAGGATGGCCTAGAAGAAAGGAAGAAGCATGCATAAAGGGAAGGAGCATGGAAATTGGAGCTTTGGAGTTTTGCGCAGCGACGCATACGCGTGCCTTGCGCGTACGCGTGGATGCGCGCCTCCAAGATTGGTGCGAAGAAGTCGAAGCCAGAAGCCAATGCAATTGCATGGCTAAGCCAAAACCTCATGGATGCACATGCGTGCTTCACGCCTGCGCGTGGATCGTAAAGCTCTAGGGACGCGTACGCGTGCTGTGCGCGTACGCATCGATGCCCGCACGTGACTTTTAAAGAGAAAATGTGACTGGCAATTTTTGGGCAATTACAGACCCTGTTTGGAGCAGAGTTCTGGCGAGAAAAGGCATAAGAAGATCAAGGATTGAAGGGATCCACATCCATTCACTCATTACACTCATTTTCTAGATATTTTCTTAGTTAGTTACATTTTGTAGAGAGAGAAACTCCAACTTCTCTCTAGGATTTTTTGCTCTCTCCATTCCAATTTCTCTTGGATTTCTTTGGTGAGATCAATTGCTAATTCAGTTTTACTTTGATTCAAGTTGTAGATCTACTCTCCTCCACTCAATTAGTGTTCTTATGGTTTGATTCACTTTGGATCTTAGATTTGAACTTTGTTACTTTGATTTGGATTATTGAATTGAGGTATTTCATGTTCATTGATTTCAATTGTTTGATTGTTGATGATTGCTTGAAGTAGATAGCTTGAATTCAATTTCTTTTTCTCAATTTCATAATGTCTCTTACTATTGCTCACCAATTGTTTGAGGAAATGACAACCTTAGCTATGGAGTAGATTCCTCTTTCTTGGCTTAGGGGTTGAGTTGTTGGAGACACTTGAATAGTTAATATCAATTGTTGATTACCAATTGGAGATTGCTAATAGACTTGTAAGTCACTAAAGCTAGACTTCCCTAGGGTTAGACTAGGACTTGTGACTCAAGTTGGTTATTTTCACTTGACTTTCCTCCATAGTTAGAGGTTAACTAAGTGAAGCAATAATCAATTGTTGTCATAATTGATGGAAGCTATAATGATGGAACTTCCAATGCTCACCCTTAGCCAAGGCTTTTATCTTGATTGATTGTTGTTCATTTTTGTTAGCTTGAATTCCTACACAAACTCTCAAAACCACAAAAGACTTCCTAATCAATGATGTGCATTCTAAGGCAATTCCTAGGGAGGACGACTCGGGACTAATACTCTCGGTTATAGATTTTAGAATTGTTTGATGTGAAATTTGCGTGTCGGTTAGACTATACTCACGATTGGATTTATTGCTAATTTCTACACTGGCATAAAAATCTCTCATCAAAATGGCGCCGTTGCCAGGGAATTGCACATGAGTGCCATGTTGTTGGTTATTGTAAATATGTTGATATGTACATACTTGCATTTTGTTTGATTGTGTGTGTTAGTTAGGATTAATCTTTGCTTAGTTCCACTTGTTATCATGAGCTTTATACTTCCTTCATTGTATGACGCATTCACTACTGGATCTAAGCTTAGCCGCATTTGATCTGGAAATTGAGAGAACTTTGCTTCACATTAGGCAAGCTCGGAGGCGGTTAGCCTTTGAAGGTGGTGAAAAGGTTTTCAGTAATTCACCAACCATATCTGAGGTTGATTCCAAACCGTCATTCGAAGAAGGCACTATCTACTCTTCCGTTGATACTACTAATTGTTCTTCTTTTGATCTAGGTGCCGACACTATGGCCGCTCCAAGGAGAGTTACTCTCAAGGAAGCAGGTGCTCCGGACTTTGTCCTTCAACCTCTTCACGTGCTTCACCCAAACTTGAATGCAAACTTTGAGCTTAAAACCGCTTTGATTAATCTTCTACCAAAGTTCCACGGACTTTCCGCACAAGATCCTATTAGACACCTTAAGGACTTTCAAGGTGTATGCGTAACAACTAGGCAGGAAGGTTCCGATGAGGTTGCTATATGGTTGTTTGCCTTCCCATTTTCTCTTGAAGGAAGAGCCAAAGAGTGGTTCTACACTTTGCCTAGTGATGTTGTTACCAATTGGGACTTGCTTGGAAGGGAGTTCCTAGATAAATTCTTTTTCGTGGAAGTGACGGACAAGCTAAGAAAAGAGATCTCATGCATTGTACAAGGTGAGATGGAGACTCTATACGAGTATTGGGAGCGGTTTCGCAAGCTTTTTGACTCATGTCCCAACCACATGATTGACACTCAAGTATTTCTTAGCTATGTGTGCCAAGGAATGAAACCTCAAGACAAGACTCTATTGGATGCTTCAAGCAATGGTTCTTTATCAAAGTATAGGATGGCGGAGGAGGCATGGCAACTCATTACCGACTTGGCCGAGTCCACTCAACATGCTAGGCAGAGAACCAACCATCCAAAAATCGTGACTGAAGTATCCTCTAATAGTGAGACCGCCGCCCTTGCCAAATCCTTGGGTGAGATGACAAGCCTTCTTAAGCAACTCCAACTTGGTCAACAACAACCTCAACAATAACATCAATCTCCACCACCTCCTCAACAACATAGTCAACAATTGGTCCCCAAAAAGTGTGTGGCATTTGCTCTTGCTATTCCCACTATACGGACGAATGTCCAAGTCTCCAAGAAGATAACACCTTGGCGGCTACCCACAATTTCTATGGCCGTCCGAATCAAGGATACTACCAACAAGGTGGCAATTTCAACCAAGGGTATTGATGAACGGATAATTTATACGCTTTTTGGCATTATTTTTAGTATATTTTTAGTAGAATCTAGTTACTTTTAGGGATGTTTTTAATAGATTTTATGTTAAATTCACATTTCTGGACTTTACTATGAGTTTGTATGTTTTTCTATGATTTCAGGTATTTTCTGGCTGAAATTGAGGGACTTGAGCAAAAATCAGATTCAGAGGTTGAAGAAGGACTGCTGATGCTGTTGGATTCTGACCTCCCTGCACTCAAAGTGGATTTTCTGGAGCTACAGAACTCGAAATGGCGCGCTTTTAATTGCGTTGGAAAGTAGACATCCAGGGCTTTCCAGCAATATTTAATAGTCCATACTTTGGCCAAGAATAGATGACGTAAACTGGCGTCCAACGCCAGCTTTCTACCCAATTCTGCCGTCCAGCGCCAGAAAAGGAGCCAAAACCAGAGTTGAACGCCCAAACTGGCACAAATACTGACGTTCAACTCCAAGAAGGACCTCTACACGTGCAACACTTAAGCTCAGCCCAAACACACACCAAGTGGGCCCCGGAAGTGGATTTATGCATCAATTACTTACTCATGTAAACCCTAGTGACTAGTTTATTATAAATAGGACCTTTTACTATTGTATTTGACATCTTTGGATTACCTTATGATCCTTTGATCACGTTTTGGGGGCTGGCCATCTCGGCCATGCCTGGACCTTCACTTATGTATTTTCAACGGTAGAGTTTCTACACTCCATAGATTAAAGTGTGGAGCTCTGCTGTTCCTCAAGGATTAATGCAAGTACTACTGTTTTCTATTCAATTCATCTTATTTCGCTTCTATTCGCACCCAAGAACGTGATGAAGGTGATGATTATGTGTGACGCTCATCACCATATCCCCTATGAACACGTGCCTGACAAACACTTCCGTTCTACATGAAATAAGCTAGAATGAATATCTCTTAGATCTCTTAACCGGAATCTTCGTGGCGTAAGCTAGAATGATGGCGGCATTCAAGAGAATCCAGAAAGTCTAAACCTTGTCTGTGGTATTCCGAGTAGGATTCAATGATTGAATGACTGTGACGAGCTCCTAACTCGCGATTGCAGGGCGTTAGTGACAGGCGCAAAAGGATAGTAAATCCTATTCCAGCATGATCGAGAACCAACAGATGAATAGCCGTGCCATGACAGGGTGTGTGAGCATATTATTCACTGAGAGGATAAGATGAAGCCATTGGCAAGGGTGATGCCTCCAGACGATTAGCCGTGCCGTGACAGGGCATTGGATCATTTTCCCGAGAGATGACCGAAACTGACGGTTCATCTTGTTGATCAGATTAGGTAATTTTCTTTTTGTTTTGTTTTCAAAATTTTTTCAAAAATCTTTCAAAATCTTCTCACCTGTTTTCGAAAAAAAATATTTAATTAAAAAAATTTGTTTTCAAAAATAAATTATTCTATGGCTTCAGAATTTTTAAGAATGAATTCTAGTGTTTCATGAAGCATGTTGAAGCCTGGCTAGCTGTAAAGCCATGCCTGTAGGGCATGTCAGGCGTGTCATCTCTGAGTTACATACTAAAGCTTGGCTGGCTATTAAGCCATGCCTGACCCTTTGATTGGAGCTTTAGAGCATAAGATTCCTGGAATTCATATTAAAAATTTTGAATCCTTATTTTTCTTTTTTTTAAGTAACTTTCGAGAAAAATACAAAAAAATTAGAAAATCATAAAAATCAAAAATATTTTTTGTTTCTTGTTTGAGTCTTGAGTCATGTTATAAGTTTGGTGTCAATTGCATGTGCATCTTGCATTTTTCGAAAATTTTCATACATTCATAGTGTTCTTCATGATCTTCAAGTTGTTCTTGGTAAGTCTTCTTGTTTGATCTTGAGGAAACTAAGAGAAGCTAAAATACAACAATCCAGAGATAACCTTTCAGAAATTTTCGAACAGGAAGAGAAGATGGCAGCCGAAAATAACAATAATGCAAGGAGGATGCTTGGTGACTTTACTGCACCTAATTCCAATTTACATGGAAGAA
>NC_029791.2:43348613-43349538 GCF_000816755.2 Arachis ipaensis | reverse complement strand
GATTTTCTGGAGCTACAGAACTCGAAATGGCGCGCTTTTAATTGCGTTGGAAAGTAGACATCTAGGACTTTCCAGCAATATATAATAGTCCATACTTTGGCTAAGAATAGACGACGTAAACTGGCGTCCAACACCAGCTTTCTACCCAATTCTGGCGTCCAGCGCCAGAAAAGGAGCCAAAACCAGAGTTAAACGCCCAAACTGGCACAAATACTGACGTTCAACTCCAAGAAGGACCTCTACACGTGCAACACTTAAGCTCAGCCCAAACACACACCAAGTAGGCCCCGGAAGTGGATTTATGCATCAATTACTTACTCATGTAAACCCTAGTGACTAGTTTATTATAAATAGGACCTTTTACTATTGTATTTGACATCTTTGGATTACCTTATGATCCTTTGATCACGTTTTGGGGGCTGGCCATCTTGGCCATGCCTGGACCTTCACTTATGTATTTTCAACGGTAGAGTTTCTACACTCCATAGATTAAGGTGTGGAACTCTGCTGTTCCTCAAGGATTAATGCAAGTACTACTGTTTTCTATTCAATTCATCTTATTTCGCTTCTATTCGCACCCAAGAACGTGATGAAGGTGATGATTATGTGTGACGCTCATCACCATCTCCCCTATGAACACGTGCTTGACAAACACTTCCGTTCTACATGAAATAAGCTAGAATGAATATCTCTTAGATCTCTTAACCGGCAAACACTAAGTTTGGTGTTGGAGAGTCTCAACAAAGCTCTGCACATCTGTGAGGCTCATTGAGAGCCCACTGTCAAGCTATTGACATTAAAGAAGCGCTTGTTGGGAGGCAACCCAATTTTTTATTTATCTAACTATGTTTTTCTTAGTTATATGTCTTTATAGGTTCATGATCATGAGGAGTCACAAAATAAATATAAAAATTGAAAACGGAAT
>NC_029791.2:43310467-43348603 GCF_000816755.2 Arachis ipaensis | reverse complement strand
ATTGAACGCCAAAAATGGGCACCAACCTGGCGCTGAACGCCCAGAGTTGTGTGCAAAGGCATTTTACATGCCTAATTTGGTGCAGGGATGTAAATCCTTGACACCTCAGGATCTGTGGACACCACAGGATCATCTCAGGATCTGTGAATCCCACAGGATCCCCACCCACCTCACTATTTTTCTGTGATTTCAGGTATTTTCTGGCTGAAATTGAGGGACTTGAGCAGAAATCAGATTCAGAGGTTGAAAAAGGACTGCTGATGTTGTTGGATTCTGACATCTCTGCACTCAAAGTGGATTTTCTGGAGCTACAGAACTCGAAATGGCGCGCTTTTAATTGCGTTGGAAAGTAGACATCCAGGACTTTCCAGCAATATATAATAGTCCATACTTTGGCTAAGAATAGACGACGTAAACTGGCGTCCAACACCAGCTTTCTACCCAATTCTGGCGTCCAGCGCCAGAAAAGGAGCCAAAACCAGAGTTGAACGCCCAAACTGGCACAAATTCTGACGTTCAACTCCAAGAAGGACCTCTACACGTGCAACACTTAAGCTCAGCCCAAACACACACCAAGTAGGCCCCGGAAGTGGATTTATGCATCAATTACTTACTCATGTAAACCCTAGTGACTAGTTTATTATAAATAGGACCTTTTACTATTGTATTTGACATCTTTGGATTACCTTATGATCCTTTGATCACGTTTTGGGGGCTGGCCATCTTGGCCATTCCTGGACCTTCACTTATGTATTTTCAACGGTAGAGTTTCTACACTCCATAGATTAAGGTGTGGAGCTCTGCTGTTCCTCAAGGATTAATGCAAGTACTACTGTTTTCTATTCAATTCATCTTATTTCGCTTCTATTCGCACCCAAGGAATGTGTAATCATGATTACGCGTACCAAGTTGCTCACGTGCCAGGAATAGTTTGAGCCTGGACATCACAATTTCGTGCACCAGGTATCCCCAACAAGGAGGCAATTACAATCAAGGGGGTAGCAACTATAACCAAGGTTGGAGAGATAATTCCAACCAAGGATGGCGGGACAATTATCAACAAAGAGGTAGGGACAATGGAGGAAATCAAAGATGGAACAACAACAACTCACAAAATCGATAATCACAAAACCAACCATACCCTCAACAAAAACAAGGAAGAAACTACTGATAAACCCATATTTCATGAGTTATTTTGTGCTTAGTTTGAGTGATTTATTCAATCATTCACCCACTTATTCATATTAATTGCATGGTTTTACTTTTCCTTCCTTATTATGTGATGTATGTGAAAAACATGTTTCCTAAGCTTTAAAATTAATTATTTTTAATTACCTTTACTTCCATTCGATGTCGTGATTAGTGTGTTGAGTAGTTTCAGATTTTCTAAGGCAGAATGACTTAAAGGATGGAAAAGGAAACATACAAAAATGGAAGGAAAGTGTGAAACGGAATTTTGGAGAAACTGGCATCCACGCGATCGCATGGACGACGCGATCGCGTGCCAGGAGCGAAGAAACAGCGACGCGGCCGCATGATTGACGCAGTCGCGCGACTTGAGCATAGCGCATTCGACGCAGACGCGTGACCGACGCGACCGCGCCACAAGGAAAACTTCAGATGACGCGACCGCGTGACCCACGCGGACGCGTGACAGAGGCCACGCATCAGAATTTACAGAATACGCCTCCAGCGATTTCTGAAGCCCTTTTGGCCCAGATCCAGGTACAGAACACACAGACTAGAGGCTATAAAGTGGGGGAATGCATCCATTCAAAAGGGAGCTCGCATTTTTGTTACTTCCTATGATTTAGATTTAGTTTGAGAGAGGTTCTCTCCTCTCTCTCTTAGGATTTAGGACTTCTCTTAGTTTGTAAGAGTGACTCTCGATCCAGGTTTAATATTTACTTTAATGCTTTTATTCGTACCTATAAATGTTGCCAACTTGACTTATGAATCCTTCTCATGTTATGATTTGAATTAATGATTATTTGAGGTATTTCAGTTATTGATTGCTTTCTCTTTAATTTGTGTTACCATTGCTTTCCATCTAAGGACATTTTTATTCCAGTAATTTTACTTTTTCCCCTTTTGGTCTTGGTTAAGAAATCAGTAACTCAACATTATCAAACTCAACATAACTGATAATCGCTATCTTGCTAATTGAACTGAACTTCAATAATCCCAACTTTTTCTTAGGAATTAAATAGGATTCTAAGGTCAAACTAATTAGTCCCTTGACTTTCCTTTGCTTTAGTAAAGGTTAACTAAGTGGAATTTAGATTCAACTTTCATTATTGTTGAGAGGGATAACTAAGTTGGACTTCCAATTTCTCTTACCTTGCCAAAAGTTGCTTTACAGTGTTTATTTATTTTAAATGCCATTTATTTTACTTGTCATTCAAATTACTTGCTTCTCACCTTCTAAACCCCGATTACAACCTTTATAGCCAATAATAAGAACATACTTCCTTGCAATTCCTTGAGAAGACGACTCGAGGTTTGAATACTCGGTTAACAATTTTTAAAGGGGTATTGTTACTTGTGACACCCAAAACGTTTGTATGAAGGGATTTCTGTCGGTTTAGAGACTATATCTACAATGCGACTGTTTTTATGAACTTCTTTACTGGCAAAAATCCTCTCATCAAAATGGTGCCGTTGCCGGGGAACTACTAACGTGTGCCTTATTATTGGTTATTGTAAATATTTTTCTTTTGCTTGTTTATTTATTTTTGTTTTTCCTTTTTATCTTTATTTGCTACCATGAATTCTCACCCCTCTCGCTTTGAGTTTGGTTCTAACTTTGTTGAAGGAAATAGAAGTTACAGTAGGAATGTGCATCAAGGTCAGACCAATCAAGGATGGATGGAGCCAAGAGGATCTAATCAACCCTTTAGGCAGCAACACCCTCCGAGATATCTTGGACAAAGACCATTCTACCGTGCATACCCAGCTAAAAGATATGGTGGACAACCTTGCAACTACCAACAAGCCCCACCCCGTGTATATAAACCATCCTTTCAACATAACCTCGAACCACCACACTCACAAGCTTCTCTTCACCATTCGCCACCATATGATCCTTCCTTATCCCAGTACCAATCCAATCACTCCCAATCACCACCACTTTCCTATGTATCATGTCCAAGTCCGGCAACCCGAGAAGCAGAGGTTCGCCTAAAGGAAACAGTAAATAAAAGGTTTCTAGGCGCTCAAATACACAAGGATCAGCCACAGCCCCATGTGAACAGTCTAATGAAGAGCGTAGCATGAAGGAGATACCAGAAACTCCAGTGGACAAGACAGAGAATGAATTCGTACTAGAACAGGTAGAAGAAGCTGTCATTATTCAAGAAGAAGAGTTGGTTGAAGATCTAGGAGATGCTGAACCTCCATGGGAATCCAGAACTGAGGAGAACTCCGTCAAGGACGCTACAGTTGATGCTAAGGAGGATATTGTACAATCTCCACAATCTCCAGTTTATGAAGACAAGGCCATTACCACCTAATACAAGCTTCAAGTGGGTACAATCCATAACCTATAACTTTACTTATTCACTTGAATATGGTTTGCTTGAAACAGATGGCCAGCTTAGAGCTCTTTGCGACTTTAAGAGTAAGAGGGAAATGGCTCATACTCAGAGTTGGTGCAAAAGGTTCAATAAGGTTCCACGCTTCACCTCGAAGTACACGGATTGGTATCATGCTCAATTGCATGGATCACGGAGAATGTTTGGTCACCATGGTGAGATTCTACTCTTTAAACTGCCCGGATGGAGACATGTATATCAAGACGGAGGCGGATTTAAAAGCAAGGCTTGGGATCTTGGAGTTTATTCTGACGTTTGTCACCCCGGGAGCCTAACAATATGTTTGAAGCCGTTCAGAAGCTTTGCATGCCTAGTTTGGGATCCCGGAGGCTATTGCCATTCCAAGCACTGGTGGAGATTTTTGGACGAATTTAAACACAAGCCACCATAACAGGAAGCCCTTCCAATGTCCAACTTAAGGACTTTAACTAAAAGTGCTAGGTGGGAGACAACCCACCATGGTATGATCGTTCCTTTTGCAATTTTAATTTTATTTCATTTTGTTTGTTTTTGAATTTTATTTTTATTTTATTTAACCTGGAATCATGCATAGCATTCACATTAAGCATTGCATCCTGCATTCAGTTAAAAAAAAAAAGGGATGCACGACGCGACCGCTTGCACCATGCGATCGCGTCATAATACGAAAACGCTACCCACGCGACTGCGTCATCCACGCGGCCGCGTGCCCTGGAGATCAGCGTCAAAATCCAACGTCCAGAAAGTTAGGTTGGAATCGTGCGGCCCTTGTGCGTTTTGTACAAATTGGCCACGCGATCGCATGCCCCATGCGATCGCGTCACATGCACAAAACCAATCCTACGCGACCGCGTGAGCGATGCGATCGCGTCGCATGGATTCCACAACACCCTCGAAGGAGACAGAGAGTTGCGCTGAAACGGTGCTGGAGTCGTGCGTTTAGCACAATTTCCAGCGACGCGATCGCGCGACCCATGCGATCGCGTCATCTCCTCTTCCACCCCTCTCATGCGATCGCACGCCCCACGCGATCGCGTCACTCCCATTTTCACCCCCAACCACGCGACTGCGTGCCCCCACGCGACCGCGTGGATTCAAAAATATAACACCCCTTGTCACGCGAAACCCTACATTCGCGCACCCCCCCAATTCCTCTTCTCCCTCTCTTCTTCCCCAACCCTCAACCACCACCACCACAGAGCCTCCTGCTACCATCCCTACCAGTGATGACACCCCCCAGCCACCTCTGTACCCCAACCTCCTTTTTTCGCCTTCCAGGTTCCGCAACACGCAATCCCTTTTATCCGTTCGTAGTTTACTCTTATTTTTTCATCTTTGTTCATGTTAGGATAGTTAGATATGCATGCTGTAGTGGATTTTAGGTTGTTAGGTAGCCTAGGATGTGGTTAGTGACTCTAGGTCTGTTTATTTGCACTGTTCTTGCTTCTGTTTTATAATATTTGCAAATCTGCTGTTGCTGTAATCTTGTTCATATGCTGTATTTCTTGTATATTGCTGCTCTTTACATTGAATTTTCATGCTTATATTATATATATGTACCTGCAGCTTGACTTTTTAATTCATATGAACTGCCTTGTTTGCTGTTTATTTTCCGGGACAATCCAATTTTAGCCGGAATGTTGCCCAAATTTTTTGTGAATTGTTTTCATTCATGTTTTGGTTTGGCAATCTGAACTCTGTTGTCCTCTGCCTTAACCAAGCCATTTCATGAATGCTATGGTAGACTTTCTTATCCTCTTTGATTTCCTGGTTTATAAACTACATTTGTGATATTCTGATTCTAGTTCTTGCTTTCTTTATATCTATTTGAATCAACATCACCCTGTTTTCCTTGTTCGGTTATGAGTTATTTCTAGTCATAATTGTGAATCCTTGTTACATGGACTATTTTATTTATGCCACTTACTTTAACCCGCATTTTACTGACTCACTAATTTTAATTTACTAACTTTTTTTTTTCAAATTCTAACCGTACTACCCTTTTAAAATCTCTCTTCTGATTTTTCACTTTCCTCTAACTTTCTAACCATGGCATACTGACAATTTTTCTATTTAACTTGAATTATGATACATTTTGGATTGTAAATTCTTCCTTTCAACTTTTAAACTACTATACAATCCTTAATACGCCATTACTTAACTCATTTACCTACTTCCCATTCTCCTTTGCCACTTTGAGTTTTCTTTGTTTAATTGCCTATTTACTTTCCTATTTTTATCCATATCCTGGTTTCCCATTTTTCAGGATGTCTACCTCACAAAGAAAAGGAAAAGGCAAGGCTACTGGCAAGCGCAAGAGAGGAGATTCCTCCCAGTCCATCATTGACCTAATGCATGATTCCTCATGGTGGGAGAAGAACTTTACACAGCAGGAAAAAGCTGACCAGCTACTCCCTGCAAATGATCCAATAAAATTTGCAAACCGGTACTGTGAGCTGAAGTATCCGGCATTTGCAAACTCCAAGAATCTATACCTGGAGAGAACTCTGAGGATTCTAGAAGCACTCCAGCAGTACACCACTGAGCAAATCAAGCAAAGAGGCTGGTTTTTTCTGGAGAGAGCACTAACAGAGGTCAATGCATCTTAGGTCAGGGAATTCTACTGCAACTACTACATCACCACCCTCGATGCAGTGAACCTGAGAGGAAAGTAGATTCTGGTCACTGAGGAGGCCATAGAGGACATTCTCCGGCTCCTAGCCAAGTTCGATTAGCCTGATGGTTATTCAAAGGCTGAGGAGGACATGCGCCTGATGCAGTTTGATTGGGATGCTGTGAAGGCACGAATAGCTCTCGACCCAACTGTTCCTTGGGAGATGGGTCAGGACACCACCATGCCTAGAGGGATCAAGAGGACATAATTAAATGATGAGGCTCGGTTATGGCACCAGATCTTGAGCAACTATGTGATGCCGAGTACTCATGAGACGGAGATCCCGGCTGCTATGATCACCCTCCTATGGTGTGTGTTGGAGGGTAAAGACCTTTATCTGCCACGCTTTATCCAGCATTATATGGCCAGGGTTCATGTCCGAGGCACCCTCTCTTTTCCGTATCTGGTTACACAGCTAGGCCGTCGAGCTGACGTGCCATGGGAGGATGCTGATGAGAGACCACCAGCGGCAAAATGCAGGAAGATCATTCCTCACAGCAGGAACTTCCTAGCCTTGGGCTCCAGACCACCACCCTTCACTGCTACTGATGAGACAGCCCCACCGTCTGCTGGACCCTCTTCATCCACGGCTGCCCCTGCTGCCACCACTGCACCTCCACCTGCCTCTGAGCCCGTATACCGCCTCGTGCACTGCCTATTCAGACAGCTTGATCAGATGGAGCGCCGTAACCGACGCCGGTATGAGAGATTGGAGCGTCGCAGCCAGCGATGCTATTCGCATCTGAAGCTGATGATCCGACAGGGTGGTGACATCCCCTCCGAGCCCGACACACCATCGGAGCCATCAGAGGAGGAGGAGCATGAGCCCCAGGAGGAGACCCATCTGTAGGCAGGCACAGAGCAGGCTACACCACATCAGGAGGTTACGCATCAGATCGAGGCTGCAGATCCGGAGATCCCGATCCAGTCAGCACCGCCTCTACAGCAGCCAGACCCTCAGCCCACCACCACCACAGTGCCTCCAGCTACCATCCCTACCAGTGATGACACCCCTTCACACCTGGCTTGACTGATCATCAGGGACGATGCTTCATTTTAAGTGTGGGGAGGTCGCCATCTCTGACGTTTTATTTTGGTGAACCACTACATCTCTTTTTTCTTTTATTTTGGATATTTTTTCTGTATTTTTCTTTTTACTGTTATTTTCTGAGTACTTATACATTGCTGCTTTTATGTATTTTTACTCTATTTCCGCATTTTGCATTTTTAGTTCATATTTTTAGTTATTTAGTTTAGTTTACAATTCTGACTTATTAGTGGATTAATTATTATAGTTTACCCTTTTTAGCATAAGATAGCATAGTTAAATTGAAAAAGGAAGTAAGCTAGAAAATTAAACATAACAGATTTAAATCCATAAACCTTGTATATATAGCATTACATCATATAGTTAAGTTGACAACATTTCATCAAGGAGGAACATTAAAACTTTAAAGGCTACCCTAAATAATCTTTTTATGAGAATAATGGGAATTTTTTAACTAAACCTGTATAACATATATGAATGATATATGATGCTTGAGTTAGAGAACACACAGCCTGTGAGTCTTGAGCTTAATTGTATGGTTGCATTCAAACCATAATTTCATTCTTGTGTGTTTCACTTCTTTTTATTCTGATGTTCTTTACTTTGCTTTAATCTATATGTCCAATTATAGAATATAGAATATAGAATATAGATACATACCAAAAGAATGATCGAGGCCATCATTTGATTTTAGCTCACTTACCCCAAAATAACCTACCTTTCACATCACCCTTGTCAGCACCTTTGAGCCTTTAAAATCCCTTTTATTCTATTTAGCCATACTACTAACCTTAAGCAAAAGAACAAAATAAAATCCCAAGTTGAATCCTTGGTTAGCTTAAGATAGAAAATTATGAATAGATTAAAATGTGGAAAACCTATTGGGAACATGGATGATAGAAACAAAAGGTAAAAGAGTTAAAAGAAATAAAATAAAATTTGGGAAGCATGCTCATGAGAAATCAAAGTGATTCAATTACCATGTGCATTAAAAAAAAAGTTATTTTTCAGCATTTAAGGGGATACATAAGAACTCCTCAATGAAAAATAAAAGCAATGTACATGGGATAAAAATAAAATTGAAACATGAGCATGTAACAACAAGTGGGATAATATGGAAAAATTGGTAAAGAAGCTTGTTCTACTAAATATGTATGTTAAGTGAGATCTTAGTCTAATTAAGGATTCACTTATTAGCTCACTTAGCTTTATACATATATCCCTACCTTTACCTTGGCCCCATTACAACCTTAATTAAAGACCTCATGACTTTTGGTATTACTGTACTCTATAATTGTTGATTGGTTAGATGAAGAACAAAGTTACAGAAAGTAGGAATAAAAAGAAAAGTAGAGTGAATAAACCCAATAAACACTGAGTGACTAGAGGGTAAATACAAAATCCAGTGAGGGTTCAATAACTCATCAACATATATCTGTGCTTAATTTACTAATTGTTTTGCAAGTTTGTACAATATTTTTATTTCCCATCTCATTTGCTACCTATATGACTCCTTGAGAATGTGAATTAACTTGACTACATGTAAGCTTTATATGAGTGGATAAATTAGAATTGCATGACTCATTTAGGTAGATGCATTTAGAATAGGTTGCATTGCATAACATTCCACCACTTTAACCTTACCTTATTCTTTACCTTGGATTTAGCATGAGGACATGCTATTGTTTAAGTGTGGGGAGGTTGATAAACCCATATTTCATGAGTTATTTTGTGCTTAGTTTGAGTGATTTATTCAATCCTTCACCCACTTATTCATATTAATTGCATGGTTTTACTTTCCCTTCCTTATTATGTAATGTATGTGAAAAACATGTTTCCTAAGCTTTAAAATTAATTATTTTTAATTACCTTTACTTCCATTCGATGCCGTGATTAGTGTGTTGAGTAGTTTCAGATTTTCTAAGGCAGAATGACTTAAAGGATGGAATAGGAAACATACAAAAATGGAAGGAAAGCGCGAAACGGAGTTTTAGAGAAACTGGCATCCACGCGATCGCATGGACGACGTGATCGCATGCCAGGAGCGAAAAAGCAGCGACGCGGCCGCATGACTGATGCAGCCGCGCGACTTGAGCATAGCGCATTCGACGCGGACGCGTGACCGATGCGACCGCGCCACAAGGAAAACTTCAGATGACGTGACCGCGTGACCCACGCGGATGCGTGACAGAGGCCACGCATCAGAATTTACAGAATACGCCCCCAGCGATTTCTGAAGCCCTTTTGGCCCAGATCCAGGTACAGAACACACAGACTAGAGGCTATAAAGTGGGGGAATGCATCCATTCAAAAGGGAGCTCGCATTTTTGTTACTTCCTATGATTTAGATTTAGTTTGAGAGAGGTTCTTTCTTACCTTGCCAAAAGTTGCTTTACAGTATTTGTTTATTTTAAATGCCATTTATTTTACTTGTCATTCAAATCACTTGCTTCTCACCTTCTAAACCCCGATTACAACCTTTATAGCCAATAATAAGAACATACTTCCTTGCAGTTCCTTGAGAAGACGACCTGAGGTTTGAATACTCGGTTAACAATTTTTAAAGGGGTTTTGTTACTTGTGACACCCAAAACATTTGTAGAAGGGATTTCTGTCGGTTTAGAGACTATATCTACAACGCGACTGTTTTTATGAACTTCTTCACTGGCGAAAATCCTCTCATCAACTACCAAACCTACCAACCACCACATCAAAGACAACCACCTCAACCCAATCAATCACAAGCCCCTCAAATCACATATCCCTCCACATCTCCCAATCAAGATGATACACTCCGATCCATTCTTCAAGGACAAAAAGAACTTCAAACTACACTTGCCTCTGGTCTTACCGGTCTTACATCTACTCTCCAAGCTCTTCTCGCCCGCATGGAACCATCTACATCCACTCCTCAAGCCTCAAGTTCTAGTGCGATACCCTCTCAACCGCTACCCAACCCCAATGGTGGTATCAACGCCATTACCTTGAGGTCCGAAACCAAATTGCAAGAGAGGAATCCAAAGGCACCTATACCAATGATAGTCACCCAAGATGAGGAGGGAATTGAGATAGAAGAAATTGAAAAGGAGAATGAGGCACAAGAGGTAGTTGAAGATGAAGTCCCTCAACCAAGAGGTGAAGTCTCCAAAGATGAGAAGGTCTTGGAAGAAGAAGTCGCTCAACCAATTCCATTTCCCACATTAGCAAGGAAAGCTAAGAAGCGTGTAGAGCTTGACCCCAAAATGGTGGAGATGTTGAAGAAAGTTGAGGTAACTATCCCTCTCTTTGATGCTATCCATCAAGTACCTAAATATGCAAAGTTTCTTAAGGACTTATGTATGAACAAAGATAGAATTCATGAGTTAGAGACTATTCCATTGGGGAGTTCTATTTCGGCTTTGATGGGAGCACTACCGGAAAAGTGTGGTGATTCAGGCCCGTGCATGGTTACTTGTACTATAGATGGAGTTCAATTTATTGATTGTATGTGTGATCTTGGTGCATGCGTTAGTATTATACCTCTTTTCGTTTACCATATATTGAAGCTCCCACCATTGAAGCGGTCGGCGGCTAGGTTTGTCTTAGCGGATAAGAGCATAATAACTGTGACGGATATTGCAGAAGATGTGTTGGTAAACATAAAGGGTTTGATATTTCTGACTGATTTTTATATTCTTGAGATGCCACCTAGTGAATCCGAAAGGACATCATCCATCTTACTTGGGAGGCCATTTTGGAGGACCTCTAGGTTCAAATTGGATGTTTATTCGGGAACTTACTCTTTTGAGATCGACGGGAGAGTCGTAAGTTTTAGCCTAGATGAAGCGATGAGGCACCCACCGGAGAACCATTCCATATTCTGGTGTGACTTAATTGATAACATTGTGGCCGAAGTGCATTATACAAAGCTAGATGAGAAAAGTATGATTGAAGAACCGAATGAAGAGAACACCTCACCCCTTCCGGCACCACCGGAAATTCATCAAGTGTCAAGTCAAGAGAAAAATATAGAATTGAAACCACTACCGCCCCACCTAAAGTATTCCTACCTTGATGAAGCCCACAAGTTTCCAGTGATTGTTGCAAGGGAACTCACTCCTCAACAAGAAGAGAAGTTTCTACATGTTTTGAGGGAGAACAAAAGGGCCATAGGGTGGAGCTTGGCGGATCTAGTGGGCATAAGCCCCCCAAGTGTACGAGCACCGAATATTCCCAAAGGAAGGAGCTAGACCCGTTCAACAACCTCAAAGGCGACTAAATCCTACCATTCTAGAGGTTGTAAAAAAAGAGGTCACCCGGTTATTAGAAGCGAACATCATCTACCCCATTTCGGATAGTGAATGGGTGAGTCCCGTTCAAGTTGTGCCAAAGAAGTCCAGGGTGACTACAATCAAGAATGAGAGCAGGGAGCTTATAGCAATAAGGGTGCAAAACTCTTGGCGGGTGTGCATTGACTACCGACGGTTGAACACGGCCACTAGAAAGGATCATTTTTTGCTACCATTTATCGATCAAATGCTTGATCGGCTATCTGGTAAATCTCATTACTATTTTCTAAATGACTATTCAGGGTACTTCCAAATTCACATTGCTTTAGAAGATCAAGAAAAAACAACATTTACGTGCCGCTTTGGAACTTATTCCTATAAGCGTATGTCATTCGGCTTATACAATGCACCGGCAACTTTCCAAAGGCGCATGATGAGCATATTTGCGGATTTTCTAGAGCAATGCATGGAGGTATTCATGGATGACTTCAGTGTTTATGGGACTCTTTTGATCATTGCTTGGATAACCTTGCAAAAGTGTTGGAGAGATGTACTAAATCGAACCTTGTCTTAAATTTTGAGAAGTGTCATTTTATGGTTAGGCAAGGTATCGTTTTAGGACATATTGTCTCCAATGATGGTATTTCAGTAGATCCAGCAAAGATCAATGTTATATCTAGCTTGCCTTACCCCTCCTCCGAGAGGGAAGTCCGTTCGTTCCTTGGACATGCAGGTTTTTACCGAAGATTTATCAAGGACTTTAGCAAGGTAGCATTGCCTCTATCTCGATTGTTGCAAAAGGATGTTGAGTTTGACCTAAGCAAAGAGTGCATAGAGGCTTTTGACAAGCTTAAGGTGGCATTGACCCAAGCTCCCATCGTGAAAGGGCTGGATTGGAGTCGGCCGTTCGAAATAACGTGTGATGCTTCAAACTATGCGGTGGAAGCCGTGTTAGCACAACACGAGGGTAAGAATCCATATGTCATAGGCTATGCATCAAAAACATTAAATGGAGCCCAATCCAATTACACTACCACCGAGAAAGAGCTATTGGCTATTGTTTTCACTTTGGATAAATTTCGAGCTTATCTACTTGGTTCTAAGGTGGTAGTGTACTCGGATCATGCGGCATTAAAATATTTGTTGGCTAAAAAGGAATCCAAACCGAGATTGATTAGATGGGTTTTATTGTTGCAAGAATTTGACTTGGAAATCAAAGATAGGAGTGGTTCGCAAAACCTAGTGGCGGATCACTTGAGTCGCCTTGAGCACACCAAAGGCAATGCCACTCTTATTAATGATTATTTTCCATTTGAGGGCTTGCAAGCAATCTCGAAAGTCATTCCTTGGTATGCGCCAATAGCTAATTACTTGGTATCCTGCACCTTTCCTCCTAATCTCTCCAAGCATCAAAAGGATAAGCTAAAAAGTGAATCCAAATATTATGTATGGGATGACCCATACCTTTGAAGATGTAGAGCGGATCAAGTAATTCGGAGGTGCATTCCACAAACCAAATTCCAATCAATCTTGGAAGCTTGCCACTCTTCCGAGGGAGGTGGACATTATGGACCTCAAAGGACGGCAAGAAAAGTCCTAGATTGTGGATTTTTGTGGCCAACTCTTTTCAAGAATTCCGCTCTCTTTTGTAAATCTTGCTCTCAATGTCTTTAGATTTGGTAATATCTCCAAGAAGGATGAAATACCCCAACAAACCATGCTATTTTGTGAAATTTTTGATGTGTGGGTATTGACTTCATGGGGCCATTCCCAAACTCTAACGGTTTTCTCTACATTATACTTGTCGTTGATTATGTGTCCAAATGGGTGGAAGCGATACCCACCCGGACGGACGATGCTAATGTAGTCCTTTCTTTTGTGAGGAATAATATAATTTATCACTTTGGATCACCACGAGCAATCGTTAGTGACCAAGGTTCACATTTTTGCAATAAAAGAATGGAAGGACTCATGAGGAAGTATGGCATCATACATAAAGTAGCCACGGCCTATCACCCACAAACGAACGGCCAAGCCGAGGTTTCCAATCGAGAGATCAACCATGTATTGGAAAAGATTGTGAAGCCTAATAGAAAAGATTAGAGTGCCAAGCTTACCGATGCACTTTGGACCTACCGAACGGCGTACAAGACGCCAATTGGCATGAGCCCCTTTCGGTTGGTATATGGCAAAGCTTACCATTTACCGGTGGAAGTAGAACATAAAGCATATTGGGCCGTCAAGGAGTGCAATCCAAGTTTGGGAGGTGCCGGAATTGAGAGAAAGCTACATTTAGTGGAATTGGAGTGTTTGCGGTTGGAAGCCTATGAGAACTCTAGACTTTACCAGGAGAGGATGAAAGCCATGCATGACAAAAACATAAGAAGAAGGGAATTTAGAGCCGGTGATCTAGTCCTCCTCTACAATTCAAGATTGAGATTGTTGCCCGAAAAACTAAGGTCAAGATGGGAAGGACCCTATCAAGTGGAGAAAGCGGAACCTTATGGGGTCTATCATTTGTGCCATCCCTCAAGTCCGGACATCTTCAAGGTTAATGGGCATCGTCTAAAGTTATATCATGGTGAAAAAATGAAGAGCAACAAGGAGATTGAGGTGTTCCTTTTGGAAGATGCACCCAATGGCAAAGGGAATTGAGCTAGTGACCGTCCAACTTAAGGACATTAAACAAAAGTGCTAGGTGGAAAACACCCCACCATGGTGAGATCTACCTTTTTGTCTCTTTTGTATATAGTTCTTGAACTCTCTGTTGATTTGTGATTGCTTAGCTATAGAATTGTTGGGATAGATTTGATTTTGGTTGCCTTAGATAAGTTGTTCATGAAGAATTGCATTGATTTTAAGTAGGTGGATTGATAGTGTGGTAGAAAACACCCCATTTTTAGGTAATGCATGGAGTTTTGGGTGTTTTTGGTCCCTTTGGCTTGCTTGCCTACTAAATTTGTCATAAAAATGCATTTCTTCATGTTATCCAAAAAAAAAAGGGGGGAGGATCCACGCGTGGGCGTGCTAGACACGTACCCATTGACGGCCTTCGCAGCTCCTGATACAAAAATCCAGAGAGTTATGCGAGAATTGAGCCAGCACTGAGCCCCACGCCTGACCCCACTCACGCGTGCGCGCACCTGGCGTGAACGCGTCCATGATTCTGAATGCGCAACCCACGCGTCCGTGTGGGCGACGCGTACGCGTCGACTGCGCCACCTGCACCCCTGGTACATTTTCCAGAGAGTTAGGAAAACTCTGGGATGACACTATGCCCTGCGCCTAACCTAGCTCACGCGTGCGCGCACCTGGCGCGTACGCGTCCTTCTGCTGGTTTGCGAATCGAGACGTAAGCATGCATGCCGCGTCTGCGTCGATCGCACAACTCCAACTCTTGGTACCATTTTCCCGAGAGTTGCGCAAATATTGCGCTAACACTATGCTGGGAGCACGACTCCCACCGACACGCCAGTGTACCTGATGCTTGCGCGTCCATCTGCTTCATGCCAAATCCACGTGTGTGTGCACTGTGCGCGTGTGCGTTGATCTTCCTGCAGCTAACTCCTGGTACCCAGACCAGAGAGTTGCGCGAGTTTTGGGCTAACATTGTGCCACTAGCACAACTACCCTAACACGTGCGCGCCACTTGCGCGTACGCGTCCATTCTTCTTCTGGTGCCCAGGCGTACGCATGGGCGACGCTTCTGCATCCTTACTATCTTCTGCCCATCCATGCGTATGAGTAGAGGGCGCGCTCGCGTCGATCCCATGACGCAGAAACACTGCAGCGCGCCCCTTTTCAAATGCTTTGCTTCTTCTTTCCACTTCCATCTTACTTCTCTACTCCAAACCCCCTTCTTCAACCACTTCTACCACCCTCTCTCAGCCCCTCTCACTGGCGACACTGATCACCGGCAACCACCACTTCCGGCGGTGCCACACTCTTCTCTCTCCTCTCTTTCCCCATTTTTCTTCTCCTCCCTTCTCACTTATATTCTCCATTACCTTCTTCCCCTCTCAAGGTATTTTCACCTTTCCCTTTTCTTTTTTTTTTACTTCTTTCTTTTTCTTTCTTTAGTTGCATTTCCTTGCTTTCCTTCTTAGTTAGCTTCTTATTCATGCTTACTTGTTTGTTTGCTTTTTCCTTTCTTTTTTCATTTTTTTTCATGGGTGTTGAGGGTGGAGATTTCTCTTGCATTAGTGGGTTAATTAGTTATATTTGATTTCCTTGCAATATGTGGTGCTCTATGATGATTAGTAATGTTTTGTGGGATGCTACATTGTTACTTTTCCTCCATTTGTTTATTGCTTAAGGGTTGCACACCAAGTGTTTGATGAAAGGCACATATGAGTTTTTATTTCAAATTTGACTTAGTTCTTCCCACTTAGTGTCCTTTCCCACTCACTTGCTTATTCCTATGTGCATTGAGCCTATTACTCTTCATGTTTCATATTTCCATGCTCACCCCTTATGACTTGCTTCTTGTTATTGATGTTTGAGTGTATGCTTCTCATGCCTCTTATTTGCATGCTTATATCCCTCTTGCATCACATGCTAGTGACTTGGCGTTGTGTCCATTGTTGTCTTAGTTACATGTTGCAGCTGTCATGTATTTAAGACACTATTTCTCTTATGGCCTTCTTTCTCACTTGCATGATTACCATTTATGAGTGTTTCTTTGAGTTTAATGTCTCCTCCTTTTTCCCTTTCATAGGATGGTCATAAAAAAGGATAAGGGAAAGGCGCCGAAGAAACCGCCTACTAAAAAGGCCCCTCAAAGATCCACCAACAAGGGGCACCAAGCACCTAAGGCTAAGCCCCTCCTCAAGAAGGCAAGGAGCATCGCTAATGTTGATGCACTAGAGAAGGATAACCCTCCGAGGGATCCAAATAAGTTTTTCAACCGATACTGTGAGCTTGTATACCCCATGATAATTGAAAGGAACTATCACGCGGATCCTCTTCTTGCCCCTCCGGCTCATGTTGTTCCGTTTGTGATACCCCGCATCGAGCGGAGGCAATGGGGATTTCTCATGAGACAACCAAAGGAGGCCAACCTATCTTGGGTGGTGGAGTTTTACTCCAACTACCACTCACCTTCCATGAGACAACAACAGGATGCCAACCTATCTTGGGTGGTGGAGTTTTACTCCAACTACCACTCACCTTCTCTTGCATTGGTTTTTGTGCGTCGAAAGCAAGTCCCCATCACGAAGGAAGCTATTCAAGGAGTGCTTAGGACCGGGCCATTATCGGATGGGATTGACGCTTACCAAGAGTTCTTGTCGCAGCGTTGTGAATATGGTTTTGATTGGGATGCCATTCTCCGAGTCATAGCCCAACCGGAAGCATTTTGGATTCATGGGAGAATGAGACCACGGCCCAAGGGCATTGATGCCCATTTTCTCACTGTAGAGGCTCAGGCATGGGCCCAAATCTTAGCCCATTATATGCTTCCAAGCACCCACGGGTCATCTATCACCATCGAGCTCGCCTTATTGGTTTGGTGCGTGCTTACAAAGAAACCGGTCAACATCCCATCTATCATCCGACAAGCCATGGGGCGTATCCATGCTAAGGGAAACCTACCCTTCCCCGCTTTGGTGACCGAGTTAGTTGCCGCAGCCGGGGTTTCCCGAGAGACAAAGGATCGGAGGGCCATGATCCCGGTAGATGGCAATGTTGTCCCAACCGGGAAATATCTCAAGCCTTCGGTGGACACCGAGAACCTTGACATGGCCATTCCCAGGGGCATCTCCACTACTTCATCCGCACCACCGAGATCATCCCACCAACGCCTTGAGGATCTCCACGAGAATATGGATCGTTATGAGTGGCGGAATCAACGCCGGTATACTTATGTGAAGAAGCTTTTAAGTGTTGTGACCCCACCTATGGGGGAACCGGAGATCTCCACATCTACCACAACCTCAAGTGAAGATAGCGATGATGAAGGAGATGATGGACACTCCGGAGCCGATCACCCATTGCACCTCACTCATAGCACGGGGGACTGTACTAACTTTTAAGTGTGGAGAGGTCGGTCAACTGATCTCCGTAGGTAACACCCGAATAAACTTTGAATCTCTTTTGTTAATTAGGATAGATTGCATGATTAGGTTTTTGCTTTTTGACACCATTTGCATGATAGTTATCTCTTGCTAGGTCTACTTGGTTAGAGTAATGACTTCATATCCAAGGAACTAGAATTTTAGGGCAACCCTACCAATTTTAGGTCCATTGTTGTATGTATGAACGCATGTATATGATTGAGGCCATCATTTCGCTTAGCCACTCACCCAAATGGCCTTACCTTATAACAACCTTTGTAACCAATTTTGAGCCTATGATTAACCCACTTGTTCTTAATTTTAGCATATTACATGCCAAAAGTAGAAAACCATGAATGTCCTTATTTGAATCTTTGATTAGCTTAGGCTAGTGTGTGTGTGTCATTCAAGTGTGGGAAAACGGGGGACATTCGTTGAGGTAAGAGCATGTTGTTGTTTTTGCTAAAAATATTGGGAAGTGGGTACATACTCATGTGTTGACTAAATATGTAAGACCACATGCGGTGACAAGAAAAAAAAAGGAAGAGAAAACCAAAAAGAAAAAGAAAAAAAATGAATAATGAAAAAGAAAAAAAAAAGAAGAGAGTCGAAAGAAAAGAAAGAGGAAAAAAGAAAGAAATAAAAAGGGGACAAAATGCTCCAAGGTAAGGCTCAATAACAATCAATGCATATGTGTAGTGATCAAAAGAGAATGCATGAGTATGTGAAAAAGTGAGGAATGGGTAGTTAGGTTAGTACATAATTGTATAGGATGTTATATAGGTTAGGCAGGGAAGCTTAGGTTAATCAAAGGATTCAAATTTTAGTCCACTTGGCCATATATATAACCCTACCTTGACCCTAGCCCCATTACAGCCTAAGAAAAGACCTCATGATATATGTATACATGCATAGGATAATTGTTGATTGTTAGAGGAAGAACAAATTTTGGAAAGCATGAAGTAAAGGATAATTGAGTGATTAACCCTATACATCGAGTGAATAGAGTGCAAACACTTCCGGTGAGGGTTCGAAGCCCAATTCCTTGTTCCCGGCTCTCACGAGCGTTCTTCCTGCAAGTTAAGCGCATTTCACTTTGATGTTTGAATTGGTAGAGTTCATATATCATGTTATCATTTTGCCCTACATACTTATATATGTTCTTGGAAGATTGATTTGCTTGTGACCAAGTAGATAGTAGCATTCATCTTAGTTGCATTCATGTAGGTAGATTGCATCTCATGAATCTCATTCTCTTGTGATCTTTTGGTCTTTTGCTTTCCTTTAGCATGAGGACATGCTATAGCCTAAGTGTGGAGAGGTTGATAAACCCCATTTTTAGGGTTTATCTTGTATGGATTTTGAGGATTTTATCAATGGTCTTTCACACTTATTCATATAAAAATGCATGATTTTGTGTCCCTTTCCCAATTTTACTTCATGGATGGAAACAGTCTTCTTTTTCACTAAATTAGATATATTTTAATCCTCCTCTATTACTATTCGATGCCGTGATCCGTGTGTTAAGTGATTTCAGAGTCTATAGGGCAAGGATGGCCTAGAAGAGAGGAAGAAGCATGCATAAAGGGAAGGAGCATGGAAATTGGAGCTTTGGAGTTTTGCGCAGCGACGCGTACGCGTGCTTTGCGCGTACGCATGGATGCGCACCACCAAGATCGGCGCGAAGAAGCCGAAGCCAGAAGCCGGCACAATTGCATGGCTAAGCCAGAACCTCATGGACGCGCATGCGTGCTTCACGCATGCGCATGGATCGTAAAGCTCCAGGGACGCGTATGCGTGCTGTGCGCGTACGTGTCGATGCCCGCACGTGACTTTTAAAGAGAAAACGTGACTGGCAATTTCTGGGCAGTTACAGACCCTGTTTGGAGCAGAGTTCTGGCGGGAAAAGGCATAAGAAGACCAAGGATTGAAGGGATCCACATCCATTCACTCATTACACTCATTTTCTAGATATTTTCTTAGTTAGTTACATTTTGTAGAGAGAGAAACTCCAACTTCTCTCTAGGATTTTTCTCTCTCCATCCCAATTTCTCTTGGATTTCTTTGGTGAGATCAATTGCTAATTCAGTTTTACTTTGATTCAAGTTGTAGATCTACTCTTCTCCACTCAATTAGTGTTCTTGTGGTTTGATTCACTTTGGATCTTAGATTTGAACTTTGTTACTTTGATTTTGATTAATGAATTGAGGTATTTCATGTTCATTGATTTCAATTGTTTGATTGTTGATGATTGCTTGAAGTAGATAGCTTGAATTCAATTCCTTTTTCTCAATTTCATAATGTCTCTTACTATTGCTCACCAATTGTTTGAGGAAATGACAACCTTAGCTATGGAGTAGATTCCTCTTTCTTGGCTTAGGGGTTGAGTTGTTGGAGACACTTGAATAGTTAATATCAATTGTTGATTACCAATTGGAGATTGCTAATTGACTTGTAAGTCACTAAAGCTAGACTTTCCTAGGGTTAGACTAGGACTTGTGACTCAAGTTGGTTATTTTCACTTGACTTTCTTCCATAGTTAGAGGTTAACTAAGTGAAGCAATGATCAATTGTTGTCATAATTGATGGAAGCTTGATGAGAGGAAAATTGTGTGGTATAGAATTTCACTAATGAAATCTCGTTGCAAGTATAGTTTCTAAACCAACAATAATCCTTTCATACAAAATTTTGTTTGTCACAAGTAACAAACCCCTAATAATCCTAATAACCAAAGTATTTAAACCTCGGGTCGTCTTTCAAAGGAATTGCACGGTAGTGTTCTTGTTATTGGTTATGAGTTGTATATTTTGGGGTTTTGGATAATAGACACGAGTAAATGGCAATGGAAATGTAAATGATAAAGCGATCTTGGCAAGGTTTGGTGGTCAAGGATCTCTATCCTTATTACTAACCACAACATGAGAATTGGCAAGGATCAATCCCATTAAGTCATCCTCTAACTAGTAGTAAAGGAAAGTCAAACGAGCTATATCAATCCAAGTCCATAAGTCCTAACTCTCCACTAATTCAATTAGTGAGAACTAGAGTCAATGGCTCCCAATCATCAATTACTTGGAAATTAGTAACTCAAGAGTTCCTAAGTTACCATCTCAAGCCAAGAGCATAAAATTCTACTCTAAAATCCAACCAAGCATTTTATCAAATACTTGGAAAGTACAAAAGGAAGGCATAGTAAAATCACAACAAGAATGAATTCTAACAACAATTAAATGCAAAGAATTAACAACAACAATCAAAGAAATCACAATTAACATAAATTACCTCAAATTGCATTAAAAGAAAATAAAAGAACAAAAGTAGATCCACAACAAAATATAGAAACAAAATAAGGGAAACTACAACAAGCGAATAGAAGAACAAGATGTAGAAACAAGGAATTGAAAGGTAGAAGTAGATGCAAGCAAAGATTAAAACCTAGATCTAAGAAATTCTAACCTAAACCTAATCCTAATTCTAGAGAGAAGAGAGAGCTTCTCTCTCTAAAAAACTAAACTAAAACTAGATCTAATGTGTAATGTGTGATCAAAGATGCATTCCCCTTCAATCCTTGGCTCTTTTAACCTTTTCCCGCCAAGATTCAACTCCAATGTGGGCCAGAACCTCCTCAGAAATCGCCAAGCACGATTTCATTAAAGAAGTCACGTGCGGACATCGACGCGTACGCGTCCCTGGAGTATTGCGCGATCCACGCGTATGCGTCTAGTGCGCGCGCGCGTCCATGGGCACATCCCAAACCTTTGGCTTTCCATGATTTCTCCACTTTGCATGCTTTCTCTTCACTCTTTTGATCCATTCCTAGCCTTTTTCAATCTGAAATCACTAACAAACACATCAAGGCATCTAGTGGAATCAAAGGAAGATAAAATCATCAAATTAAAGACCTAAAAAGAATGTTTTCACACTTAAGCACAAATTAGGAGACAATCACAAAATCATGCTATTTTATTGAATAAATATGAGAAAAGATTGACAAAATACTCTAAATTCAACACAAGATAAACCCTACAAATGGGGTTTATCAAAGCTATAATGATGGAACTTCCAATGCTCACCCTTAGCCAAGGCTTTTATCTTGATTGATTGTTGTTCATTTTTGTTAGCTTGAATTCTTACACCAAAATCTCAAAACTACAAAAGACTTCCTAATCAATGATGTGCATTCTAAGGCAATTTCTAGGGAGGACAACTCGGGACTAATACTCTCGGTTATAGATTTTAGAGTTGTTTGATGTAAAATTTGCGTGTCGGTTAGACTATACTCACGATTGGATTTATTGCTAATTTCTACACTGGCATAAAAATCTCTCATCAATGACACTTGAAGAATTTAATATCTTTCTGCATAGAGATAGTACACAAAGAAAAGTTAGAATTACCTTTATTTCTTGTAGAATCAAGCAACTTCTCCTTAGAGTCAACACCCTTTGTTATGCCACCATTACGAGACTCTTTGTGATTCCACTTTGGATTGGCTTGAGATAACTCCTTTGCCACTCTTCTTTGTTGTTGCCTTTCCACCTTCATCGCCATACTGACTAAATCTTCTATCTACACAGAATAATGTAATTCTACCACATCAACAATAGCTTTATACAAACCACCTATAAATCGTGCCATAATAATCTTGATATCATCTTTTATGTTGGCCTTAATCATAAGCATCTCCATTTTTTAAGGTAGTCTTTAACTGAATTCAAGCCTTGAGTTAAATCTATGTAACCTCTAATGCTCTTTCCTATAGTAGTATGAAGGTATAAATCTCTTTTTCGTGAGGCACTTCATATGATTATAAGTTTCTATAGGGTCCATCGTCTTGTCTTCACTAATCCATCCCACCAAAGCAAGGTATAAGTAGAAAATACAATTGCTGCCAAGTAAACCTTCTTGGCCTCAAAGTAATTATGACAAGCAAAAAATTCGTTCCATTTTACGTTTCACTCCAAATAAACTTCAAGATTGTTTCTCCCTTTGAATGATGGTATTTACATCTTTATGGTAATGATATTACTATCTTGTCTTCTGTGTGGAGATGTTGTAGTCCTATCAGAGTCATCATTAGAAGGTATATGATTCTGACGCCAATTCCAAAATGTTCCATATTTAGTACTTTTAGACAATATTTTTGTCACCTCCTGTCTGCATTCTTTCAATTCATTCAAGAAATTAGCTAAGTATTGAATGACTTTTTGCATCATTCCTATATCAACTAAAGTATCATATAAGTGGGTTGGCGTAGCAATAAACCTTAAAAAAATATTATAGAAAGGATCTCGCAATCACTCTCTCATGTGTTTTACTCAAAGATAGACACTTGTGTTTACTCTCAAAATTAGTTTTTACTCTCTATTGGATTTAGCACTCGTATCTTTTATCACTCTTGAATCTCTTTAATTGTTATACTATAGAAACCAAATAAAAAAGTAGAAGAACTCCATTAACAATAGTTAAATTAAGTCACAAGTGCAATTGGTGCAATAAAATAAGAGAACAAAGTATGACATAATAAAAATAAAAACCAAACTAACAAAACAAAATAAAGTAAATGTAATAACAAAATTAAAAATATATATGAATATATATAATTTTGTGTTTTTTTTTCCAAATTGTGTAGGACAAATTTTAGTGTATTATCATACACATAAAAAACAATTAGAGTAAAAGTAAAGCCTTGTGGATACGTGGTTCTGAGAATAAAAATTATGGGACGAGGGTGAAGTTGTAATTGAAATATCCTAAATGAGAAACAAAGACACTGCAAACAAGAAACTAATACTACTATAGTTTTCTTTTTTCCAAGAACACAAAACAAGGACATAAGATTATGAGTAGTGTACGAAAAAAAATAAACATAGACTAATAAAAATTAATTTAGTATCTAAAATTTGATACCAAATAATATGAAATAGGACTTAAGATAAGAGGAAAATTAAAGAAAATGACTCATTCTATCTCAATTTGATTTTCTGATACAACAGTTAAGAGAATCACATTATTTCTCCTATTTATATCTAAGTTTTTCAAAAAACTGATACGTACTTTAAATATACGTGATATAAAGAGTTCAAGTATTATTTAGAAGTTATTAGTTTATATTTTTATAATGTTTAATTTAATTTGATGTATTTTGATTTTATTTGTTTAGTTACTAAATTGGACTTTATGTTTGTAGATTTAGGATTTTCTTTATTTTAACCTAATAAAAAGTTCTAAATACCTCCTAAATTATTGTAGTCATAATATAGAATGATTTAGATGTTTGAAAAATTCCTTTTAGATTTCGTGATAAAATTATGGTATAGATAAGTGAGGTTGAATGAATCATTCTCTTGTTGCATTGGGGAATTAGATAGAAGATTGAGTGAGTTCTTTCGATTTAATTCCTAAACTATGGTGTACACAAGTTAAATTGAAGAGTCCTTTTTTATTGTATAAAGAAATTAGATAAAATATAGATTGATTTTTTTTATATTAAATTTCAATCTATCCCTTTTATTTTTTGTTTCAATTTCAATGTATCTTTTTTATTCAGTTTTTTGTTTCTCTTTTTTTTTTCTTTATTATTTGGTATTTTCTATTTCAATTTATGTTTTTCATTCAATTTCAATCCTTGACTCTTTCTTTATCATTTGGTATTAGATTTTAGATATTATATTAATCTTTATTAATCTATATTTGTTCTTTTTATTATGTAAAAAAAAGAGTTTACTGTCTCTGGCATCATTATTTATGTTCTTGTCTTCTTTGTCTTCCTTGTTATGTTTTATTATTGTTTTTTTATTTTTGTTTATTTTATTATTAAAAAAATATACATTGCAAAAAAAATAGAAATTATCCTGTATTCGTTCTTTTCATACACTATTTTTTCAACTACAAAATTTGAGGATGAATCTTTTTTGAAGAGGAGGAGAATAATATATGATTCAAATATTTGTCATATGAAAAGTTCAAGTATTATTTAGAAGTTATTAGTTTATATTTTAGAATATTAAATTTAATTTTATGTATTTTGATTTTATTTATTTAATTACTAAATTGAGCTTTATGTTTGTGGGTTTAGGGTTTTCTTTATTATAACCTAATAAGAGGTTATAAATACCTCCTAAACTATTGTAATCGTAATATAGAGAGATTTAGATGTTTGAAAAATATTTTTTTGGTTTCGTGATGAAATTATAGTATGGACAAGTGAGGTTAAATGAGTCCCTCTCTTGTTGCATTGGAAAATTAGAAAAGGTTGAGTGAGTTTTTCCGATTTAATTTCTAAACTATGATATAGATAAGTTAGATTGAAGAGTCTCTTTCTTGTTGCATTAAGAAATAGGATAAAACGTAGAATGATTCTCTTTATATTCATGTTCAATCTATCCTTTTTATTTTCTATTTCAATTTTAATGTATCTTTTTTATTCAGATTGAATTCTTGTCTTTGTGTTTATCTTTTTTTTTTTATCAAAAACTCAAAAAATTTTATTCATCAAAATTTAGAAAAAGTGACTAAAAAGTCCTAACCAATAAAAGTAAAATAAATTAAAATAAACATAAAATAAATTTTAAAATAAACACTAATAAAGTGATACATGTTTAATTCAACTTAATTACTAAGAGTTTTCAATGTAACTCAAAAATAATAAAATGTTTAATTTTTTATAATCGTTAATCACTGCCTTGATTAATTCTAAATGCATATGTTAAATAAACAATTTAGCTATGTTTGTGAAATTTCTTTTATTCTTTTAAATATTATTCTTTAATTAGATCACTTGGCATATGACCATTCTAAATTTATTTCGCAAAATTCGTATCAAATGCTAATAATCTCTTAATGACATTTAATTGATTAGCATATATATAATGATTATTGAATATCGTTGAATAGCATCAATTTTGAACCAACCAACACGAGGAAAAGTGTCCCTGATGACATTGTATAAAGTTATTGTAAATCTCGACGAATTAGTAACTAATTAATTAATTAATTAATTAATTTTTATTTAAAAAATTAAATTTTATAGTTTAATAAGGTAAAAATAATTAAATATAAATTTTAACATTAATTTTAAAAGGAAAAATATACGTTACCAAGAGAGAGTCTGCCAACTATTACCAACACAAATTAAAAAAAAATTAAAATAAATTTATATGGCTAAATTAGGTTTAATGTGGGGTCTATGAAAAATATTTTGAAAAAGTAAGGAAATGATAATCGTGGATCAGGTTAACCTCAAACTAGAGAAACCCAATACCCCAACCCTTTCACGCAACCTCTTTCCTAAGAAACCATCGCCGAACCTCTCTCGTACAATTGGCCAAAATTTTCAGTTACCGGGACGCCGCCGTGCCCAGTCCGCTAGTGACCGTTTCTCCCCCCCGCCCCAATTGGATGCACCAACAGCCTCGTGGAAGATAGATGCGACGTGCGTGCATGGTGGTGTCGCGAAACCGTTGTGTCGTGAACTATATCAAGTAATATCTCCGTCCTGATTTTAGTAACATCAATAAGAATCTGCAATAGCCTTTCCATTTGCGACACAGACCCTTCCTCGAGCACCGATTTCTGGTGTATGTGTCTGCGTTGAGGCGAGTATATCACAATATGTCCATGGATACACCAATTTTTTAAGAAGCATTGTACGGCAGTGTGTATGATGTGAGGGAGAATTCTAATTCCACCGACGTTAATGTTCTGTGTTTGAGTGAAGATGACACACCACTTGTAGAACAGGTAATTCTTCTGTTAGTAGCGTCTTTGCTTAGGCCTTCCAGCAACCTTTTTTTAATGTTTTAAATCATGAGTTATTAACAGGGATTCATTATGTTGCATGAATTGTGTTTTATTATTTTTTAGTTTATCATGTGGAGATGATGTTTCCAACTTTGAGTAATTTTTTTTAATTTATTTTTATGGTTATAATAGTCCATAGTAATTTTTTATACCAGTTTAGTTTGGTTTGTCCATTAGTAGGTATTATCAAAAGTTAGCAGGGATACACTTTGTTGCATGAATTGTGTTTTATTATTTCTTAGTTTAGCATGTGGAGATGATGTTTCTAGCTTTGAGTATTTTTTTTTTGAATTTTTTTTAATTTTTTTTATGGTTTTGATCATCGATAATAATTTTTTATACCAGTTTAGTTTGGGTTGTCAATTAGTAGGTATTTTCTATTTGTTGGCAAAGTTTTTATTAGTGTTGAATGGTCGATGTGTATCTTGTTTGGTGATATGTCCTCGTTTATCGATTTTAGGAGAAAGAATCTGAAGACGCTATTCAGAAAAAGGATGATGCTACGGTAAGCAATAATGAGGTGTGAAACATATTTTATTCTTCTCGCAAAATTAGTGACATATTGGAAATTGTTTAGATTAATGTGGTTTGTGTTGAATGATGCGTTTTGTGAATGAATTTGCAGGTCCCGGATCACACTGGAATTCCAATGGAGGAAATCCCGTACGTAGGATTGAGATTTGATTCGTTACAGCAGGCACAAGAGTTCTATTCTAATTATGCGAAGAAAGTTGGGTTTGTGACGATGATTAGGAATACAAACTTTGACAAGACCAGGAAGGAATTAAAGGTACCTATTAATCAATCGATACACTGCAGTTGTGAAGGTTATTGGGAGTCTCGAGTGAAGGCGGCAATGCGGGTAAAGAGAATAACAATAGCTGGGTGCAAAGCAAGGATGTACGTGATGCTTGATAGGCATAATGATAATTGGCTGGTGACCAAATTAGAATTGAAGTACACCCATGCGTGTTCTGCCGAGCAAGCTGTGCATTATAGTGAGTACAGGAAACTGACCATGCATGCCAAGTGTGTGATTCAGAACAACGATGAGGCTGGCATACAGCCTAACAAGACGTATCTCGCACTGGCGAACGAGGTTGGTGGGTCATCAAAGTTGGGTTACTCAGAAAAGGATGTTAGGAACTATATAACGAGGAATTTGCGCTGTGCTGATGTAAACGAAGATGTGAAGGAAATGATTAGATATTTCATGCGAATGAGAGATATAAACCCGAATTTCTTCTATACAGTTGATGTGGACGAAACTAACAAGTTTAAGAGTGCGATATGGGTAGATGCAAGATGCAGAGCATCGTATGAATATTTTGGAGATGTGGTATCATTTGATACAACGTACAGAAGGAACAAGTATGTTTGTGTTCTTGTCTCTATTATAAGGGTTTACATTTTTCCAACAATATTGTGATTTAGTAATTTTTGGTTGTCTTTATTGCAGGCATGGACTTCCGTTTGCATCTTTCGTTGGTGTCAACCATCACGACACGTCCACACTACTTGTATGTGCTTTGTTGGGTAATGAGAAAATTCCTAGCTTTGAGTGGGTCTTTAAAAACTGGTTGAATTGTATGGGAAATCCCCACAGGCCATCATCACGGACCAGTGCAAATCCATATTTGGCGTAATTAAGAATGTCTTCCCAAATACTAGACACCGATAGTGTATATGGCACATAATGAAGAAGCTACCACATAAGCTCGGAGGATATGCTAAATACAGGGAAATAGATGATAAAATGCATGGCACTGTTTGGAATGCCCGTTCTGCAGAGTCTTTTGAGAAAGATTGGTGTGCATTCGTGAATGAGTTTAACCTACACAAAAATAAATGGCTATCAGGTTTGTGCTTTATAGTGCTCTTATGTTCTTTTTGGATGGTAGGTATGTTTGGAAGGTTCGGTTTTTACTTTACTCGAATTCAGCCCCCGTTGTCATCGGATGATTGGTAACCTATTTGGATACTTTTACAGAATATCTTTATTTGAGACGTCGATGTATAGTTGGTTCACTAAGTCTTTAGTGGTGTACTGTGATATAGCTATTTATTCATGATGATGATTCCCGATTTGATATGTATGTTTTGGTTTTGTAGACCTTTACGAAGATCGTCGAATGTGGGTTCCAATATATTTCCAAGGTGAATTTTGGGCTGGTATGAGAAGTACCCAACGGAGTGAGAGTATGCACGCCTTTTTCGGTGGTTACCTGCACTGTAAAGTGGACTGATTCAGTTCGTGCATGAGTATGACAATGTGCTTGGGAACAAAGAGCAAAAAGAACTGAAGGATGATGCTGCAGACTCTAAAGGAGTTGCCCCATGTTCATCGAGCTCTACAATTGAAAGACAATTTCAGTGTGAGTACACAACCTCTAAGTTTAGAGAAGTCCAACATGAATTCAGTAAAAGAGGGGATTGTTTAGTCCGTGGGGTCACTCAAGAGGGTGATTTGTTTCGGGTGACCATGAACGAGCAATACCTACTGTATGGGGAGCCTAGATCTTGGAAGTACAGTGTTGAGTTTGACCCCAAGACACACAAGGTTCGGTGCGAATGCAACATGTTTGGATCCAGAGGTATTATTTGTTGCCACTGTCTTGCTGTGTTGTTTTATTATGGAGTAGACACAGTACCATCTTGCTATGTTATCCCTCGATGGAGCAATAATGTACAGAGAAAACACACTTTCATCAAGAGCAGCCATGACGAGAAGCGATCGAACGAAAGCCACAACTTATTTAGACGACTGTGTTCACACTTCTACAATGTAGCACAAGATTTTGTGACATGCGAAGAAGAAGCAGCCATGTTACATTCGGGTCTTGATCAGTTAAGGTCAAAGTTGCTTGATTATCGTGCGAACTTGGTGTCCAGGCGTGTTCCAAGTTCACAAAATAGCACAGTCACACAGGGCGACCCCCATCTTGGTTAATCTGACATCCAAGGTCCTTCAAAGGTTCCAACGAAGGGTCGGCCGAGAATGAAGAGGCTTGGATCTGAACTCGACGCCTCAATCAAGAACTCTATGCGAAGAAAGAAGAAGAATCCACCGTTGGTATGTGTTTCCTTTTTCCATAGTTTCAAACCACTTGATAACTTGACTAAATGGATAAATTTGTTACTGTTATTCACTTTTTGTCTATGCATGTTTGTTATTTTTAGGATGTTCATCAAGCATTGAATCAAGATGTAGTGGGTTGTTCTGCTAGGAGAGCGAATGAATCACAAGAACATGGCGGGTTCTTGTCGTTGTTAAACTCATTTCGGCCTACTTAAAAGAATTTTGATTATAGATTTGTATGGAGATATCCCTTTATTAAGAGTAACCTTTTTACTCTAATCATTGACAATTTATTTAGGTTGTTAAATAAATAAACATTGTTAACAATGATATATCATTATTTATTGAGTTTATGTTCACTGATTAATATTGTTAACTCCTGACAAGTTTGTTAACTTTAAAATTTGCTAAGCATTGAAGGTTATGTGATATTGAATAACAAACACGTAAGACACATCTCACGGAAGACACATCCATATGAATACACCTAATTTAAAGTCATAATTGCAGAATATACTAAAGGCACATTCGTAGAAGACACATCTCGTAGAAGACACATCTCGTAGAAGACACATCCCTATGAAGACATTTCCTAGAAAGTCACATCTAGAAGACACTTCCTGGAACAAGACACATCCCTATGAAGACACATTCGTAAAAGACACATCACGTAGAAGACACATCCCTACGAAAACATATCCTAGAAAGTCACATCTAAAGACACTTCATGGAAAAAGACACATTCCTATGAAGATACCTCGTAAAAAGTCACTGCTAGAGGATACTTCTAGAAAAAGATACATCCATATCTAGCCACCAGCAACAAGTCACAGCAAAAAACACCTCTCCCAGAAAAGACACATCTGAATTTAAACAGCATCCAAACCAAAACATTGGTAAAAAACACATGTACTGTGTGACAGATCTGTGGAAAGCCACCTGTAACAATCCACGGCTAAAACAGACACATAAATTAGAATTTACACCTCCACCAGAACACAGTTCCGTTTTCAGTCACCTGCATGCAAAATGTGAGTAACAATGCATGACTAAGATAAGTAAAGACATCTAGAGACATGTAGGAACCTCAACAGGTGTATTCATTGACAACAATTACACTTAAAGAACGCATTAGTTGTCGAGCCTGTGCACAAAATTATCCCAAATCAAGGTGCAAAAGACAAAATCCATATAAACATGTAATGCATTATCGTTGAATTAACTAACAAAGTTTGTCAAGGTCTAAAGTGCAACTACCTATAAACAACCTAACAATCCAAAATAAATAGTCTCATTGTGTAGGAAAAGTAATTTGTCTAGTCCCAATAAAATATAGCATAGGATGTGAGGATATTCCCTCCACATGTAAACAATGACGTTATCTGGAGCCTTCATCTTCCCATATGTTAGCTCCTTTTGGTGGACTTTTTCTTTGGCTTTCCTCCAACCCGCCGAAGTATGCTCTTTGTATTAGGAGCTGTGAATGGAGTTCTAACCTCCATACGTTTGTTCCTTGGTTGGTTGCAGCGCACAGGAGGTCGAGCACGGCTGTCAAGGGCATTCAAGGTAGCTCCAATGGATACATTCTTGTGACATAGGATGATGTCCAATATTATTTCCAGCCTGTATAACTTGACGACGTCCTGCATATAAAAATCAATGTTAAAGAAATGCTTATCGGTACAAACATTGACATGTGAATACAAAATATGGTAATAAGGTATATAGGTTAGCGAGCTCACATATTCCCAGTCATTTAGTTTCTTGTCTTCGGTCCAGTACTCCATGTATTTTATTGTTTACACACCACAGTCAAATCTAAGCGAACGGAAAAAATGCAATTTTATTAGTGGAACAACTTAATGTAACTAAACAATTAATACATTGCAAGATCTTGGAGTGAAGAATCACTCATTTGGCTGAATTGGCACGGAGGCATAAGTGCAAGGCAGGCCTTTTTGTGTGGGCCTATAAGTTGAGATGGCCACCTTGCAATGTCTTCAATGCCTAAGACACAAACAACTAAACTTAAACGGAATACTACAAGAACAGTTAAATAGAGCTTAACAGGGATGAGTTGGTGAGGTACCGCATATGAATCTAGCCTGCTCCGTGCTGTATCAGGTTTACTATATATGCTATCTAGTATAAACAGCCTTTTTCCGGATACATCAAATGCATACACTCACCAGTGACGAGTGATACATACAGGGAAAAACCACTGCTCAACCAACCATTGTAACTAGGTATATTACTTGCATTTACAAAGAAAAACAAATATCTTTTGTGATGGTGCTATGATTATAGTAAGTTATTGCACTACAAACATACGTACCCAATTTCTATTTGAAGCGATTTCCTTGTCGAAATATCTAGTATCAGCACCAAAGTTTTGACCCAATCCGACATACGTTGGATTCGGTCCATCATGATAGTTTTCCAGATTCTTTGGGACCAAAACCATTTCCTGTACAAGTACGAATTATCAAAAGTTCATAAATTGTACTGTAAATAAATGATTAATATTGACGTTTCCTTACCAGAATCCCCAGACACACACAATAAAAGTCACGCGTGATTCTTTTGAGACCTGAATCATTGAATGCGCAACACATCCAGTGTACAACCTACATAACCGATTTGTAAACTCATCAATGTCGACAACGCGTGAGCAACAAACAAACTACAGAAACATGATTTTTTGTTACATACACTATTATTTAGCCATGCACGTGATCTCAGTGTGCACACATCCTCCCTTGATAGCACTAGGTGTGGTCTACCCTCATATGACGCCAAAGTTTCATGGATATCAAGAGAAGTGTTCACAGCCCATCCTCTGATTCTTTGTTCTTCCCGCTCGGTGATTTTTCGACCCTGAAGTAATGGATGAATAGGTCAGGGAGGAGAGGGTGAGGGTGATTTAAAGAGTTGCGTCAGACCAAGAGAGAAAGAGGGGCGTTGTGGACTTGGAGTACGGTAGGAAGAACCTCTAGGAATGATTGCCTGGATCGGGTCTATGCTAATGGGTCTCGATGGGTAAACGCCTTTTTCTATATTTGCCCATATCATTTCGCACTCCGGATCCCGCTGAGATAAGATGGCAGGATGCCTGTTTGGAATTAAAAAAAAATTGCGGTGGTCAACCTTAGGAATTGTTTGGGAGGCTATTTAAACAAAAAAAAATTTATACTACTACCGAAAACAATGTTATGTAGTAATAACTTGCCTGTCAAAAAATTCAGAAGAATATTCCTCAACCCCTGGAAACTCAACCAATTCTGTTGATGGTGTTTTTGGTTCAAGAGCAACTGTCTCAGTTGGTTGATTAGTTGATTGTGACTGCATGCTTGTGATGATTTTCCCTTCTACCATACCGCGCTGAGGTGTCTTCCTTTGAAGAGTTTTGATGCGAATTCTGATGCCAATGGGCTGGTCATCATCGTCATCATCTTCTGAAGTCTCTGTTTGATGGGTTGTGCGCAATGATGCCCTGCTAGATCCCCCCTTCATGGTGGATCCCTGAAACCACAATATCAAACAAGTTTTTCACAAACTCCTCAAAGTGCTTTCACAGTACACAGAGAACCCAATGCTAAATGACAGAGCATTACACTTAGGTTTATTAAATAATGGCACAACCAATAACCAGTTTAACCATAACATTAACCCTTGCAGATGTTCCAAACTGCATAGCTGCAAGTAACAAATACTAACAAGGAACATCTTGCTCACCTTAGGGTCCTCTTTTTCCTTTGTCTTATTAGTCGTGCCTGCATCCTCAGCCCTCATAAATGATTGGGGTGTCATCCTTGATACAGATCTCCGGCGTAATCTCTTTGCAATTGGCTCGTCGTCATCGTCATCACCGTCCGACGCAACTGCATGTGTATTCGGGTGCTTGGAAACTTCTCTAACTCCATCCCGGCGAGAAGATTCCTTAAATCATATCAACAACACAACTTCAAACGTAAATAAAAGGTAAAACATAGGCCTGACTGTTTACACGATCTACGTTTAACCACAAAAAAGAAATACTAAGCAAATGTTAATCCTAACTCACTTTTCTGTGGTCCACGTCTACTTGTTCAGGGCTTGGGTCACTTGTGTCCTCTATAGCAGCATCCTCCTTGCCATCATCTTCATTCCGGCCAGGTTCACCGCAATCCTGTTGTTAGCCATTAACTAGTAAGAAGACACATACATCTAACGCAGCATTTATCAAATACGGACATAATAAATGACACAACCATTAGCGACATCTTCCATTGCTTAATAATAAAATGCAAAGCCATGATATTCATTCATTCAAAAAATCCATTTTGCAGTCAATTGCATCATAAATCGAGCTATGAGTTAAAAATTGACTATTTTAGCACATAAGCAATAAATTGATTACCTCTGGTTGAATAGTTTCTGCCATAGCGCTAAGTTCCTTGGTAGTCCATGCGGAAAGCCACGGCTCAGGTTCTTGACAACCCTCGAGTTCACCGTGCTTTAGCTTCTGAAAGTACAACACCTGGAGATATTGTAAGAAGAAGTTAGCTGTAGAGATGCACATCTAAGTTACATTACATTGAATTTTAAATTAACAGCATTACCAGCAACCCAAGCATGCAGCCCTCATAGGATTTGTTCTTTTTATATTGGTACTTCCTAATTGCCTGTTCTAGAGAATTAAGAATATGCAATGGCTAATGATATCTCGCCGAATCAGATACATCAAGGACTGTGTCGATGTGCCACGGGGAGATTACATGTTGCACAGTCGAGCACAAAAATATCTTCAGCACCAGTAGAATGAAGTGTCTTCTGAACTCCATCCTGTCATCTTCGGTATCCATTGGACAATGCCTGACAAAATGCCTCAGTTGCACAGTTTTTAATCGATGATACCTTATTTTAATTGACACATGAGCAGCATTGCTACTGTCGAACGGTGGGAAGTCATCAACTGCACCATGGATATGTAAAAGATAGGGCAAGATGGACAGTGTCATACGTAGATAATAGCAATGAACATGAAGACCGAAACAACACTAACCAATTCAGTGGTATGTAATAGGTAAAGGTATACTCACCCCGGGAGGAATACCAAAAAGACGCTGAAAGAGCTCCAACACAATGCAGATGTTCCCATTTTCTAGCTTGAAGGTGCTCGTTTCAGTGTCATAGGCTTTGGCCAACATCACCATTATGCCTTGCCTCACTTGCCACTTCGGAACAAGCTTCAGGAAACCAAAACCAATTTCTTCAATATCATTAAGCTTTGCCTGCTCCTGATTGGTTTCCAGTTCTTTGAACAAGTCGGCGATGTAATATGGTGAGCATCTTGTCTCTAGTAATTTCTAGAAAACATACGACGGGACTGTCAAAATAAAAAAATTGAATATGAACTATAACAAGAACACAAATTTGTGTATGAGTTGTTACCGGCTTTCCCATGTATATAAGTTGGTCTCTGCATAAATAGCAAAAATTGATTCCAATTATAATCTTCAGTTGTGTTATCCAAAGTCAACTACTCTAACATTACAGAAATTAATAATGAGAAAAGCATTTATTTAACCTACTTATAACCATAGTACACTAATCTAATGTACAAGACACATCTGAAATAAAGAACGAACACTCTCAAAGGCAAATTATTATACATACCAATTATATTCTTAATTTGCTAACAAAAAACTCCTAGAAATATTTTAAAAAATCAGCTAAGTGTTAAAAGAAGCCTCAACCATTGTAAAATCATTGTGGACCATTGCTCTTGTTGCACAGTGAATCATGAGGAAACCAAAGATATACAAAAACACATGTTGATCGCAACGGATTTCGTAAATAAAAAAGTTACAGCATCTTGTTAACGTATTTTTATAATCATATGCCCAATTTCAGTAAGGAAAAAAATTTTACTGCACAATACAAAAAGACTATGTATGCTTAAAATATACACTCATTCTCAACTGAAATTGTGGCTCCATGTATCACAAGAAAATTTACCAAAAGACATATTAACCTACCATGAACAACACACATTAAGCAAATTAAACTGAGGAAAAAAAATATGAGTGAATGATGCTAAAATGAACAAGACACATCTAAGGATTAGTTGGTGTACTCCCAAATAAAAATTATAGAGCCAAAAAAATACAAATTTAATTTGCTAATATAAAGCTCATGTAACCATTCCTAAAACCGCAAATATCTAATAAAAAACACATGGATCTCAATGCATTCCTCAAAATATATAGTCATTCTCAACTAAATTTATTGCTATGTGTATCACAGGAAAACTCACTACAAGACACATTAACTCACTATGAAAAAGTCACATTAAGCAAATTAAGTTGAAAAAAAAACACAGAAAATTGCTAAAAATAAACAAGAAAGACTATGTATAGTTAAAATATACACTCATTCTCAACTTAAATATGTGGCTCCATGTATCACAAGAAAATTCACCAAAAGACACATTAACCTACCATGAACAACACACATTAAGCAAATTAAATTGAAAAAAAATATGTGTGAATAATGCTAAAAAGAATAAGACACATCTAAGGATTAGTTGGTGTACTCGCAAATAAAAATTATAGAGCCAAAAAATAAAAATTCAATTTGCTAATATAAAGCTCATGTAACCATTCCTAAAACCGCAAATATCTAATAAAAAATACATGGATCTCAATGCATTGCTTAAAATATATAGTCATTCTCAACTGAATTTATTATTATGTATATCACCAGAAAACTCACTACAAGACACATTAAGTCAATATGAAAAAGTCACATTAAGCAAATTAAGTTGAAAAAAAAACACAGAGTATTGCTAAAAATAAACAAGAAAGAGTATGTATGCTTAGAATATACACTCATTCTCAACTTAAATATGTGGCTCCATATATCACAAGAAAATTCACCAAAAGACACATTAACCTACCATGAACAACACACATTAAGCAAATTAAACTGAGAAAAAAAATATGTATGAATGATGCTAAAAAGAATAAAACACATCTAAGGATTAGTTGGTGTACTCCCAAATAAAAATTATAGAGGCAAAAAATACAAATTCAATTTGCTAATATAAAGCTCATGTAACCATTCCTAAAACCGCAAATATCTAATAAAAAATACATGGATCTCAATGCATTGCTCAAAATATATAGTCATTCTCAACTGAATTTATTGTAATGTGTATCACAAGAAAACTCACTATAAGACACATTAAGTGAATATGAAAAAGTCATATTAAGCAAATTAAGTTGAAAAAAAATACAGAGTATTGCTAAAAATAAACAAGAAAGACTATGTATGCTTAGAATATACACTCATTCTCAACTTAAATATGTGGCTCCATGTATCACAAGAAAATCCACCAAAAGAAACATTAACCTACCATGAACAACACGCATTAAGCAAATTAAATTGAGAAAAAAAAATTTGAGTGAACGATACTAAAATGAACAAGACACATGCAAGGATAAGTTGGTGTACTCCCAAATAAAAATTATAGAGCCAAAAAACACAAATTCAATTTCCTAATATAAAGCTCATTTAACCATTCCTAAAACCGCAAATATCTAGTAAAAAACACATGAATCTCAATGCATTGCTCAAAATATATTGTCATTCTCAACTGAATTTATTGCTATGTGTATCACAAGAAAACTCACTACGAGACACATTAAGTCACTATGAAAAAGTCACATTAAGCAAATTAAGTTGAAAAAAAAAACATAGAAAAAATAAACAAGACACATCTGAGGTTAAATTCTTGTACTCTCAAATGAAAATTGATAGACCCAAAAATTACAACATCAATTTGGAAACAAAAAGGTAATATAAACTTTTTCTTCCATAAGAGTTACATGTTAAAACAGACCACACTAATCACATAACCAATTTGCACCACTATAACTCAGTGGATCAAGAAACGACAAACCATTTAAAATAAAAAATTAGATCTCAATTCACTTTTAAACACAAACAACGAGTACATCAATTATTTAGCCTAATAAAGACACATCTGAATAAATCATATTACTAAATTATGTTACACTTAATAAATTATATTATAACATGTGATGAGCGGATAATTTATACGCTTTTTGGCATTGTTTTTAGTATGTTTTTAGTAGAATCTAGTTACTTTTAGGGATGTTTTCAATAGTTTTTATGTTAAATTCACAATTCTGGACTTTACTATGATTTTGTGTGTTTTTCTGTGATTTCAGGTATTTTCTGGCTGAAATTGAGGGACTTGAGCAAAAATCAGATTCAGAGGTTGAAGAAAGACTGCTGATGCTGTTGGATTCTGACCTCCCTGCACTCAAAGTGGATTTTCTGGAGCTACAGAACTCGAAATGGCACGCTTTTAATTGCGTTAGAAAGTAGACATCCAGGGCTTTCCAGCAATATATAATAGTCCATACTTTGCCCAAGTTTAGACGATGCAAACTGGCGTTCAACGCCAGCTCTCTGCCCAATTCTGGCGTCTAGCGCCAGAAACAAGTTGCAAAGTGGATTTCAATGCCTAAAATGGCACAAAAGCTGGTGTTCAACTCCAAGAAGGACCTCTACACGTGCAACACTCAAGCTCAGCTCAAGCACACACCAAGTGGGCCCCGGAAGTGGAT
>NC_029791.2:43289891-43310420 GCF_000816755.2 Arachis ipaensis | reverse complement strand
ATTGAATGACTGTGACGAGCTTCAAACTCGCGATTGTTGGGCGTTAGTGACAGACGCAAAAGGAGGGTGAATCCTATTCCAGCATGATCGAGAACCGACAGATGAATAGTCGTGCCGTGACAGGGTGCGTTGACCACTTTCACTGAGAGGATAGGATGTAACCATTGACAAGGGTGATGCCTCCAGACGACTAGCCGTGCCGTGACAGGGCATTTGGATCATTTTCCCGAGAGAAGACCGAAAGTAGCCATTGACAATGGTAATGCATTACATAAAGCCAGCCATGGAAAGGAGTAAGACTGATTGGATGAAGATAGCAGGAAAGCAAAGGTTCAGAGGAACGAAAGCATCTCTATTCGCTTATCTGAAATTCTCACCAATGATTTACATAAGTATTTCTATCCCTATTTTATTAATTATTTTTGAAAACCCAATTACTATTTTATATCCACCTGACTGAGATTTACAAGGTGACCATAGCTTGCTTCAGACCAACAATCTCCGTGGGATTCGACCCTTACTCACGTAAGGTATTACTTGGACGACCCAGTGCACTTGCTGGTTAGTTGTGCGAAGTTGTGAACCATGGTATTGGCATCATGTTTTTGGTGCCATTACCAGGGAAAGAAAGAGCAATGAATTTTACATAATTAAAGTGTAATCACAATTTCTGCGCACCAAGTTTTTGGCGCCGTTGCCGGGGATTGTTCGAGTTTGGACAACTGACGGTTCATCCTGTTGCTCAGATCAGGTAATTTTCTTTTTGTTTTCTTCTCAAAAATTTTTAAAAAAAAATCTTTCAAAAAAATTTCTCCTTTGTTTTCGAAAAAAAAAATGTTTTAAAAAATTTTATAATTTTATTCAAAATTTTTAAGAATGAATTCTAGTGTTTCATGAACCATGTGAAGCCTGGCTGGCTGTAAAGCCATGTCCAAATTCATTTGGACTGAGGCTTCCAATTTGTTATCAAGAGCAAGCTAGTTGGTGCTAATCTACCTACTACTGTTCATGATCTACCTGTTACATGCTAAAGCTTGGCTGGCTATTAAGCCATGCCTGACCCTTTGATTGGAGCTTTAGACTAAAGAGCAAGATTCCTGGAATTCATATTAAAAATTTTGGAATCCTTATTTTTCTTTTTCAAAAAGATTTTCGAAAAAAAAATTAAAGAAAATACAAAAAAATCATAAAATCATAAATATCAAAAATATTTTTGTGTTTCTTGTTTGAGTCTTGAGTCATGTTATAAGTTTGGTGTCAATTGCATACTCATCTTGCATTTTTTCGAAAATTCATGCATTCATAGTGTTCTTCATGATCTTCAAGTTGTTCTTGGTAAGTCTTCTTGTTTGATCTTTGCATTTGCATGTTTTGTGTCTTTTCTTGTTTTTCATATGCATTCTTGAATTCTTAGTGTCTAAGCATTAAAGGATTCTAAGTTTGGTGTCTTGCATGTTTTATTTGCATTAAAAATTTTTCAAAAATATGTTCTTGGTGTTCATCTTGACATTCAAAGTGTTCTTGGTGTTCATCTTGACATTCATAGCATTCTTGCATGCATTCATTGTTTTGATCCAAAATTTTCATGCATTGCATCATTTTCATGTTTTTCTCTCTCATCATTAAAAATTCAAAAATAAAAAAAAATATCTTTCCATTTTTCTCTCTTAAAATTTCGAAAATTAGATTTGACTTTTTCAAAAATTTTTTAAAAAATCTAGTTGTTTTTATGAGTCAAATCAAATTTTCAATTTGAAAATCTTATCTTTTTCAAAATCTTTTTCAAAAATCAAATCTTCTTCAAATTTCTTAGTTATTTTCAAAAATTCCAAAAATATTTTTCAAAAATCTTTTTCTTATTTTTATATCAAATTTTTGAAAATAACAATAACAATTAATGTTTTGATTCAAAAATTTCAAGTTTATTACTTACTTGTTAAGAAAGATTCAAACTTTAAGTTCTAGAATCATATCTTGTGATTTCTTGTGAATCAAGTCATTAGTTGTGATTTTAAAAATCAAATCTTTTTCAAAAATATCTTCTTATCTTATCTTTTTCAAAAAATTTGATTTCAAAATATCTTTTCTAACTTCCTAACTTCTTATCTTTTCAAAATTTGTTTCAACTAACTAACTAACTTTTTGTTTGTTTCTTATCTTTTTCAAAACTACCTAACTAACTCTCTCTCTCTCTCTAATTTTTGAAAATATCTTCCCTCTTTTTCAAAATTTCTTTTTAATTAACTAATTATTTTAACTTTTGATTTTAAAAATTTCGAAAATTACTAACCTTTTTCAAAAACTATTTTCGAAAATCACTAACTCTTTTTCAAAAATTATTTTCGAAAATTCACTTCCCCCTCTCATCTCCTTCTAATTATTTATTCATCTACTAACACATCTCCTCATCTCACATCTCTGCTCTCCTCACCCTTGTGCTTCTTTCCTTACATTACATTCTTTGTCCCCTGCCTTTCTTCCACTCACACAGGGACCTCTATACTGTGGTATAAAGGATCTCTATTATTATTATTATTATTATTTTTTCTGCGCCCTCTTCTTTGTCATATGAGCAGGAGCAAGGACAAGAATACTCTTGTTGAAGCAGATCCAGAACCTGAAAGGACTCTGAAGAGGAAACTAAGAGAAGCTAAATTACAACAATCCAGAGATAACCTTTTAGAAATTTTCGAACAGGAAGAGGAGATGGCAGCCGAAAATAATAATAATGCCAGGAGGATGCTTGGTGACTTTACTGCACCTAATTCCAATTTACATGAAAGAAGCATCTCCATTCCTGCCATTGGAGCAAACAACTTTGAGCTGAAACCTCAGCTAGTTTCTCTGATGCAGCAGAACTGCAAGTTTCATGGACTTCCATCTGAAGATCCTTTTCAGTTCTTAACTGAATTCTTGCAGATATGTGATACTGTTAAGACTAATGGAGTAGATCCTGAAGTCTATAGGCTCATGTTTTTCCCTTTTGCTATAAGAGACAGAGCTAGAATATGGTTGGACTCTCAACCCAAAGACAGCCTGAACTCTTGGGATAAGCTGGTCACAGCTTTCTTAGCCAAGTTCTTTCCTTCTCAAAAGCTGAGCAAGCTTAAAGCGGATGTTCAAACCTTCAGACAGAAAGAAGGTGAATCCCTCTATGAAGCTTGGGAAAGATACAAGCAGCTGACCAAAAAGTGTCCTTCTGACATGCTTTCAGAATGGACCATCCTGGATATATTCTATGATGGTTTATCTGAGCTATCAAAGATGTCATTGGATACTTCTGCAGGTGGATCCATTCACCTAAAGAAAACGCCTGCAGAAGCTCAAGAACTCATTGACATGGTTGCTAATAACCAGTTCATGTACACTTCTGAGAGGAACCCTGTGAGTACTGGGATGCCTATGAAGAAGGGAGTTCTTGAAATTGATACTCTGAATGCCATATTGACTCAGAATAAAATATTGACTCAGCAAGTCAATATGATTTCTCAGAGTCTGAATTGAATGCAAGCTGCATCCAACAGTACTCAAGAGGCATCTTCTGAAGAAGAAGCTTATGATCCTGAGAACCCTGCACTAGCAGAGTTAAAATACATGGGTAAACCATATGGAAACACCTATAATCCATCATGGAGAAATCATCCAAATCTCTCATGGAAGGATCAAAGGCCTCAACAAGGCTTTAATAATGGTGGAAGAAACAGGTTTAGCAATTGCAAGCCTTTTCCATCATCCACTCAGCAACAGACAGAGAATTCTGAGCAGAATCCATCTAGCTTAGCAAATTTAGTCTCTGATCTATCTAAGGCCACTGTGAGTTTCATGAATGAAACAAGGTCTTCCATTAAAAATTTGGAAGCACAAGTGGGCCAGCTGAGTAAAAGGATCACTGAAATCCCTCCTAGTACTCTCCCAAGCAATACAGAAGAAAATCCAAAAGGAGAGTGCAAGGCCATTGACATAACCAAAATGGCCGAACCCAAAGAGGGAGAGGAGGACGTAAATCCCAAGGAGGAAGACCTCCTGGGACGTCCAGTGATCAATAAGGAGTTTCCCTCTGAGGAACCAAAGGAATCTGAGACTCATCTAGAGACCATAGAGATTCCATTGAACCTCCTTATGCCATTTATGAGCTCTGATGAGTATTCCTCTTCTGAAGAGAATGAGGATGTTACTGAAGAGCAAACTGCCAAGTTCCTTGGTGCAATCATTTGGTGTTGAACTCCCATATCCAAACTCTAAGTTTGGTGTTGGAGAGTCTCAACAAAGCTCTGCACATCTGTGAGGCTCCATGAGAGCCCATTGTCAAGCTATTGACATTAAAGAAGCGCTTGTTGGGAGGCAACCCAATCTTTACTTAATTATATTTTTATTAGTTATATGTCTTTGTAGGTTCATGATCATGTGGAGTCACAAAATGAAAATAAAAATTGAAAACGGAATCAAAAACAGCAGAAGAAAAATCACACCCTGGAGGAAGCACCTGTCTGGCGTTCAACGCCAGAACAGAGCATGGTTCTGGCGCTGAACGCCCAAAATGGGCAGTATCTGGGCGCTGAACGCCCAAAAAGGGCAGCACCTGGGCGCTGAACGCCAGAATTGCACCCTGGAGAAGAGCTGGCGCTGAACGCCCAGAACAAGCATGGTTCTGGCGTTCAACGCCAGAAATGGGCAACAAATGGGCGTTGAACGCCTAAAATAGGCACCAACCTGGCGCTGAACGCCCAGAGTTGTGTGCAAGGGCATTTTACATGCCTAATTTGGTGCAAGTTTGTAAATCCTTGAACACCTCAGGATCTGTGGACCCCACAGGATCATCTCAGGATCTGTGGACCTCACAGGATCCCTACCCACCTCACCCTCTCTTTCTCCATTCATGACCATCCCTTCTGTTTTCTATTCACCACTCACATCCATACACACATCCCTCCATCTCCTCCATATCTTCTTTTTCTTCTTTTATTCTTTCTTCTTTTGCTCGAGGGCGAGCAACATTCTAAGTTTGGTGTGGTAAAAGCATAAGCTTTTTGTTTTTCCATTACCATTATTGGCACCTAAGACCGGAGAAACCTCTGGAAAAGGGAAAGGGAAGACAAAGGCTTCCACCTCCGAGTTATGGGAGATGGAAAGATTCATCTCAAAGGGTCTATAGCTCAGTGGTAGAACATTTGACTGCAAATCAAGAGATCCCTGAGATACCTCAGGGGATACAGTTTCCTCCACAAAACTATTGGGAGCAAATCAACACCTCCCTGGGAGAATTAAGTTCCAACATGGGACAATTAAGGGTGGAACATCAAGAGCACTCCATCATCCTTCATGAAATTAGAGAAGATCAAAAAGCAATGAGGGAGGAGCAACAAAGACAAGGAAGAGACATAGAAGAGCTCAAGAACATCATTGGTTCCTCAAGAAGGAAACACCACCATCACTAAGGTGGATTCATTCCTTGTTCTTATTTCTTCTGTTTTTTGTTTTCTATATTATGTGCTTATCTATGTTTGTGTCTTCATTACATGATCATTAGTAAGTAGTAACTATGTCTTAAAGTTATGAATGTCCTATGAATCCATCACCTATCTTAAATGAAAAATGTTTTAATTCAAAAGAACAAGAAGTACATGAGTTTTGAATTTATCCTTGAACTTAGCTTAATTATATTGATGTGGTGACAATGCTTCTTGTTTTCTGAATGTATGCTTGAACAGTGCATATGTCTTTTGAAGTTTTTGTTTAAGAATGTTAAATATGTTGGCTCTTGAAAGAATGATGACAAGGAGACATGTTATTTGATAATCTGAAAAATCATAAAAATGATTCTTGAAGCAAGAAAAAGCAGCAAAGAACAAAGCTTGCAGAAAAAAAAAGAAAAATAGGCGAAAAAAAAATTAGAAAGAAAAAGAAAAAGCAAGCAGAAAAAGCCAAAGCTCTTAAAACCAAGAGGCAAGAGCAAAAAGTCAATAACCCTTAAAACCAAAAGGCAAGGGCAAATAAAAAGGATCCCAAGGCTTTGAGCATCAGTGGATAGGAGGGCCCAAAAGGAATAAAATCCTGGTCTAAGCGGCTAAACCAAGCTGTCCCTAACCATGTGCTTGTGGCGTGTAGGTGTCAAGTGAAAACTTGAGACTGAGCGGTTAAAGTCAAGGTCAAAGCAAAAGAAGAGTGTGCTTAAGAACCCTGAACACCTCTAATTGGGGACTTTAGCAAAGCTGAGTCACAATCTGAAAAGGTTCACCCAATTATGTGTCTGTGGCATTTATGTATCCAGTGGTAAAAATTGAGGGACTTGAGCAAAAATCAGATTCAGAGGTTGAAGAAGGACTGCTGATGCTGTTGGATTCTGACCTCCCTACACTCAAAGTGGATTTTCTGAAGCTACAGAACTCGAAATGGCACGCTTCCAATTGCGTTGGAAAGTAGATATCCAGGGCTTTCCAGCAATATATAATAGTCCATACTTTGCCCAAGTTTAGAGGACGCAAACTGGCGTTCAACTCCAGCTCTCTGCCCAATTCTGGCGTCTAGCGCCAGAAACAAGTTGCAAAGTGGAGTTCAACGCCCAAAATGGCACAAAAGCTGGCGTTCAACTCCAAGAAGGACCTCTACACGTGCAACACTCAAGCTCAGCTCAAGCACACACCAAGTGGGCCCCGGAAGTGGATTTATGCATCAATTACTTACTTCTGTAAACCCTAGTAGCTAGTTTATTATAAATAGGACTTTTTACTATTGTATTAGACATCTTTGGACACCTGGTTCTTAGATCAGAGGGGCTGGCCATTCGGCTATGCCTGGACCTTTCACTTATGTATTTTCAATGGTAGAGTTTCTACACTCCATAGATTAAGGTGTGGAGCTCTGCTGTTCCTCAAAGATTAATGCAAAGTACTACTGTTTTCTATTCAATTCAACTTATTCCACTTCTAAGATATTCATTCACACTTCCACCTGAATGTGATGAACGTGACAATCATCATCATTCCCTATGAATGCGTGCCTGACAACCACTCCCGTTCTACCTTCGATTGAACGAGTATCTCTTAGATTACTAATACAGGGGACCGAGTCCGAGATATTGGGATCTTCGTGGTATAAGCTAGATTGATGGCGGCATTCATGAGAATCCGGAAAGTCTAAGCCTTGTCTGTGGTATTTCGAGTAGAATTCAATGATTGAATGACTGTGACAAGCTTCAAACTCGCGATTGCTGGGCGTAGTGACAGACGCAAAAGGATAGTAAATCCTATTCCATCATGATCGAGAACCGACAGATGAATAGCCGTGTCGTGACAGGGTGCGTTGACCACTTTCACTGAGAGGATAGGATGTAACCATTGACAAGGGTGATGCCTCCAGACGATTAGCCGTGCCGTGACAGGGCATTTGGATCATTTTCCCGAGAGAAGCCCGAAAGTAGCCATTGACAATGGTGATGCATTACATAAAGCCAGCCATGGAAAAGAGTAAGACTGATTGGATGAAGATAGCAGGAAAGCAAAGGTTCAGAGGAACGAAAGCATCTCTATTCGCTTATCTGAAATTCTCACCAATGATTTACATAAGTATTTCTATCCCTATTTTATTAATTATTTTCGAAAACTCCATTACTATTTTATATCCACCTGACTGAGATTTACAAGGTGACCATAGCTTGCTTCATACCAACAATCTCCGTGGGATTCGACCCTTACTCACGTAAGGTATTACTTGGACGACCCAGTGCACTTGCTGGTTAGTTGTGCGAAGTTGTGAACCATGGTATTGGCATCATGTTTTTGGCGCCATTACCAGGGAAAGAAAGAGCAATGAATTTTACATAATTAAAGTGTAATCACAATTTCTGCGCACCAACATGCTTCTATCATAAATAAATTATATCAATAAAGTGCCTGCAACAATTTTAAATCTCAAAACTGATGAAAAGGTACTAAATAATCTGACAACGACAACAACTTCATCAACGAGGGTGACCACAGCGGCACTACACTAATCAATGTTTTCCTGTCTGCAAATAACACAACATAGACATACGGAATAAACTACAAATAACCAAGATCACCAAAAAAACACTTCATACACCAAAAAATACTTCACACACCAAAAAACATGGTATAAGCAACCTCCTTCGTATAGGAACAAGATCACCAAAAAAACACTTCATACACCAACACCCAAGTCTGTTCACAGCCAAGAAACACAGACACATGTTTAATCCTTCTCAATTCAAAAAATGTAATACTCAAATTTACACACCTATACAAGCACCTAATTTAAATCTCAAATACCCACTAACCTCGTATGTCGCGGTGGTGCCCTAGGAAAGATTGATGGGAAGCAAAAGCTGGTGAATTAAAAATTCATTAAAATAGTTACGTTGCAAGTATAGTTCTTAACTCACCGAAAATCTGCCTATCAATTTAGAAATATGTCACACAGAGTTTAAATTAAAATTACTGGGAGTTTTAAGTCCCAGGTCGTCTCCCAACGAGTTGCAGAAAAGTGTGTTGTTTTATTAATCAGATGTTCCAAGAAGTTGAGCTAAGTAAATTGGAATTTAAATTGAGAAATTTTAAATATTATAAATAAAAGCCTTGACTGGGAATTGATTGGTTAGAATCTCTATCATTGATGGTGTGATTGTAAGATTAATTTATAATTAATGGTTGTTCTGTTTGGTTATCCCTTACTAGGTAAGGGAAAGTCAAACGAGTGGGAATGCCAGATCTGTTCACAAGTTGCAACCCACTTAGTTCAAAGGGATTGGCGTCGGTGACAGGATAGCAATCCAACATTTAACCCAATTACAAATTTTCTTTCAATCTTTCCAACTCAAGAGTTCATTTTAATCAACTCCCCATCAAGTAAGGAAACTACTCACGCATTGTAAATAAAGAATCCATAGCACATGAAAGGGAATTAAAAGAAGACATGATTATTGGAATAGAAATTGAATTAAAAAGAAATAATCCTTGCATTAAATAATCATAAAAGTATCTGAATGACAAAATTGAACATAACAAAGAACATGCGATCGCGTGAGTGTGCGTCAGAAAATAATTGACGCGGCCGCGTGACAAGGATTGTGCTTCCAGCACCAATCCAGCGCAACTCTCGCACAATATAGCATTGTGCACCCTTTTACGTCGAAAATGCAGGGCACGCGGCCGCGTGGGACACGCGGTCGCGTGGGAGGCTATAATTCCCATGCGACGCGGTCGCGTGGGGTAATTTGTGCCATTGGCACGACTCCAGCGCTCCTCCTGCGTAACTTTCTGTTCATTTTTATTTTTTTTCTTTACTCCTCCTGCCACGCGGACGCGTCGCTGGTGCGATCGCGTCGCGCGGCGAAAAATTTTTTTTTTTTAAAAGATAAAGATATGTAATTGAAAGAGCATGAAAGCACTAATAAAGAGAAGAGTTATTAAAGAAGAAAAACTAAGAGTGAAGAAAAGAACGATCATACCGTGGTGGGTTGTCTCGCACCAAGCACTTTGCTTTTACGTCCGTAAGTTGGACGCTTCAATAGCTCAATCTGCTGTGATGTGGGGATCTTCCAGGCGGAAGATCTCAAGCTCCTTATTTTTCTGCACCTTCTCACCATGGTACAGCTTCAGGCATTGTCCATTAACTTTAATAAGTTCAGAGCTTGAAGGATGACTTAGGTGATAGACTCCGTACGGTTCAGCCTTCTCTACTCTGTATGGGCCTTCCCATTTTGATCTCAACTTACTGGGCATGAGCCTCAGTCGAGATTTGTAAAGGAGAACAAAATCTCCAGGTTGGAACTCTCTCTTCTTGATGTTTTGATCATGCACAGCTTTCATCTTTTCCTTGTATATTCTGGAGTTCTCATAAGCTTCCAGGCGAAGGTTCTCCAGTTCCTGCAGTTGCAACTTTCTTTCAGCTCCAGCATTCTCAATTCCCATGTTGCACTCCTTAACTTCTCAAAAGGCTCTGTGTTCTATTTCAACTGGGAGATGGCAAGCTTTTCCATAAACTAAGCGAAAGGGACTCATCCCAATGGGTGTCTTGTATGCTGTTCTATATGCCCACAGTGCATCTTGTAGTCTGGTGCTCCAGTCTTTTCTATGAGGCTTTACTATCTTCTGCAAGATACGCTTAATTTCTCTGTTTGACACCTCGGCTTGCCCATTAATTTGGGGATGGTAAGCTGTTGCAACTTTATGAATTATCCCATGCTTCTTCATCAATCCTGTTAGTCTCCTGTTACAAAAATGGGTGCCTTGATCGCTCACGATCGCTCGTGGTGACCCAAAGCGGCATATAATATGGTTTCTCACAAAGGAAACAACAGTGTTAGCATCATTAGTGCGGGTAGGAATTGCTTCCACCCATTTGGAAACATAATCCACAGCTAACAATATATAAAAATATCTACTAGAATTTGAAAATGGACCCATGAAGTCAATGCCCCAAACATCAAAAATTTCACAGAAAAGCATATATTGTTGAGGCATCTCATCCCTCCTGGATATGTTACCAAATTTCTGGCATGGGTAACAAGATTTACAAAACTCAGCCGCATCTCTAAAAAGAGTAGGCCACCAGAATTTGCAGTCTAAGATCTTTCTAGCTGTTCTTTGAGGGCCAAAGTGTCCTCCACTCTCAGATGAGTGACAGGCCTCTAAAATGGATTGGAATTCTGATTGAGGTACACAACGTCTAATTATTTGGTCAGCGCCACATCTCCATAAATATGGGTCATCCCATATATAATATTTAGACTCGCTCTTCAGCTTGTCTCTTTGATATTTAGAGAAATATGGAGGAAATGTGCGGCTAACTAAATAATTAGCAACAGGTGCATACCAAGGGACTACCTCAGATACTGCTTGCAGGTTGTCAAAAGGAAAATTATCATCTATAGGAGTAGAATCATCCTTAATATGTTCAAGACGACTCAAGTGGTCTGCTACTAAATTTTGATTACCACTCCTATCCTTTATTTCTAAATCAAATTCTTGTAACAGCAGTATCCAACGTATAAGTCTTGGTTTGGATTCCTTTTTAGCTAATAAATACTTTAGAGCTGCATGGTCCGAATACACTACTACTCTAGTACCAAGTAAATAAGCTCGGAATTTATCCAGAGCGAAAACAATACCAAGTAGCTCTTTCTCAGTAGTAGTATAATTGGACTGGGCAGTGTCTAAAGTCTTAGACGCATAGGCAATAACAAAAGGATCCTTACCTTCACGCTGAGCCAGCACTGCTCCTACTGCATGGTTGGAAGCATCGCACATGATTTCAAATGGCTGGCTCCAGTCGGGTCCTCTCACAATTGGGGATTGAGTTAGAGCAGTCTTCAGCTTATCAAATGCTTGTTTGCAATCTTCACTGAACTCGAACTCAATGTCCTTCTGCAGTAATCTGGGTAAGGAAAGTGCCACCTTACTAAAGTCTTTAATAAATCTCCTGTAGAAACCTGCATGGCCAAGGAACGAACGGACTTCCCTCACAGAAGAGAGTTAAGGTAAACTAGAAATAACATTCAACTTTGCTAGGCCTACAGAAATGCCATTATTAGATACCACATGTCCTAATACAATTCCTTGCTTTACCATAAAGTGGCATTTTTCGAAATTCAATACAAGGTTTGTATTAACACATCTATCTAATACTCTAGATAATCCATCTAAGCAAAGGTTAAAAGAATCACCATAAACGCTAAAATTGTCCATAAAAACTTCCATATAGTCCTCAATAAGATCAGAGAAAAGGCTCATCATGCACCTTTGGAAGGTGGCTGGTGCATTGCACAAGCCAAAGGGCATTCTCTTATAAGCATAAGTCCCAAAAGGACATGTAAAAGTAGTCTTTTCCTGATCCTCAGGAGCTATATGAATCTGGAAATAACCTGTGTAACCATCTAGAAAGCAATAATGTGATTTACCTGACAGGCGATCCAGCATTTGATCAATGAATGGAAGTGGGTAGTGATCCTTACGGGTAGCTTGGTTGAGATGCCTGTAATCAATGCAGACTCTCCAAGCATTCTGAACTCTAGTTGCTATGAGCTCTCCATGCTCATTCTTCACGGTAGTGACTCCGGACTTCTTGGGCACCACTTGTACTGGGCTTACCCATTCACTGTCTGAAATGGGATATATGATACCTGCTTCCAATAGTCTGGTCACTTCCTTTTTGACAACTTCCAAGATGGCGGGATTCAATCTTCTTTGTGGTTGACGGACAGGTCTTGCTCCCTCTTCTAAAAATATTCTGTGCTCGCATACTTGAGGGTTAATTCCCACTATGTCTGCCAAACTCCACCCAATTGCCTTCTTATGCTTCCTCAGTACATCAAGTAACTGCTCTTCTTGTTGAGAAGTCAGTTCCCTTGCAATAATAACCGGAAGCTTCTGCTCATCCTCAAGATAAGCATATTTGAGGTGTGGAGGAAGAGGTTTCAATTCTAACTTTTGATCATGGGCAGGCTCTGGATTATCTGGGGCTTGTGAAAATGGCGAAGTGTCCTCATTGTCAGTTAAGAGGGTCCCCACACTTGGACCTTGTCCAGTGTGCCTCTCTTCAAATTCTTCTTTCTGAACTTCAGCCACACTTTCGTCTATGACATCACACTGGAAGATAGAACGATCTTCTGGGGGGTTGTCAATGACTACATTCAGATTGAAGATTACTATGCGGCCATCTATTTCGAAGGAGTATGTTCCTGAAAAAGCATCCAATTTGAATTTTGATGTTTTCAGGAATGGTCTTCCAAGTAGGATTGATGATGGCTTATCTGAATCATTATGGGGCATAAGTTGTGGAAATGGAATGGGAGTAGTGTTTTCTATGGGGCCTGCGCCTTTTGGTGCTTCTTCTTGTGGTTGGGTTATCTCTTCTTCAGCTATGTCCTGTATATCCTCTTCCTCTTCAACATCTTCGATTTCTACCACCTCTTCAGCTGAGGCGTATTCTGGTGAGCTTGGTTCCTCTTGATTCCTCTCCTGCAGTGTGGTTCCGGACCTCAGGGTGATGGCATTAATGCCTCCCTTTGGATTGGGTAACGGTTGAGAGGGGATTCCAGTAGTGCTTGAAGGTTGGTTACTGGAATTTTGTGCTGAACTAAGCTGTGACATAAAAGCTTGCAGAGTAGAGGTGAAACCATTCAGACTGGCGTTAATACTGTTCATGATGGTATTTTCCATGGCCAGTTGTCTTTTCTCAAAAGCTTGTAATAAATCTTCATTAGAAGATACCGAAGAATGAGTAAATTGAGAGGTTTGCTGCTAATTGTTCGGTGGTCCTTGGTTTTGCCTCAGGTGAGGTGCTCGGTACGGTTGATTTTGCTGCCTGTTATTGTTATTATTCCACCTCTGATTTCCCTGATTATCTCTGCCTCCTCTATTATTGTTGTCCCTCCAATTCTGGTTTGAATTGTCCTGCCATCCATGGTTATTATTTCCACTTTGATTGTACCCTTGGTTGGGGCGGTCATAGAAGTTGTGAGTGGATGTCACCATGTTGTCTTCTTGTTGGAGCTGCGGGCATTCAACAGTGTAATGGCTGTAATCAGCACAAATTCCGCAAATTCTTTGTGGGACTAGTTGTTGGTTTTGCTGCGGTTGGGTTTGCTGAGCTTGTTGATTCAACTGCATTTGCTTCAGCAGGTTGGTCATCTCACAGATGCTTTGATTTAGAGCAGCAGTCTCTATGCCAGAAGATACTTCTGCAACGGCTTTTGAACGGCCTTGCTTCTGTCTGTGGTTCCGAGTAGATTCAGCTAAATCACTGATCAATTGCCAAGCTTCATCAGTGGTCTTGTACTTCTTCATAGACCCATTGCTGGCACTTTCCAATGTGGTCTTATCTTGGGGCCTCATACCTTGTATGATATAGCTGAGTAGCACGATCTTGTCAATCATGTGGTGGGGGCATGCTTCCAGAAGATTATTGAAGCGCTCCTAGTATTCAAAGAGAGTCTCATTGTCGTCCTGAACAATTGTAGAGATATCCTTCCTCAATTTATCAGTAACTTCAGATGGAAAGAATTTCTCCAGAAACTCCTTTCTGAATGTATCCCAGTTGGATACATTTGCTATAGGTTGAGTGTAGTACCACTCTCTCGCTTTTCCCTCAAGAGAGAACGGAAAAGCTTTCAGCAGAATTGAAGTTTCATCAGTGCCATCACGCCTGACAGTAGAACAGGCTGCTTGGAAATCTCTCAAGTGCTTGATAGGCTCTTGAGCAGGTAGGCCATGAAACTTGGGCATCAAATTTAGCAGTGCGGTCTTTATTTCAAAATCTGTAGCTACCGCTGGATGATGCGCTTGAAACGGTTGCATTGTAAAATCAGGAGCTCCTTCCTCCTGAATGGTAACTCTTCTAGCTGCCATGTTTTCTGCACGTAAAACAACCGAATCAGTAGAACGGGGGCTAGTTTCTTCCTCAGATTCACTTTCAGATCTGCCCTCAAAGCGGGCTAACCTACGCTATTCTCACCTTATTCGTGAAATAGTTCTTTCAATTTCAGGATCGAATATTAGCAAGCGCGGATCAGGAAGTGAACGCGTCATTTGACGGAAGAAACATGCAGCTCATAGTAGCAAAATTAAATAAAATGCAAATAAATAAATTCTAATTAATAAAATTAGCACTCTATTGCAACTCCCCGGCAATGGCGCCAAAAATTAATGGGAAGCAGAAGCTGGTGAATTAAAAATTCATTAAAATGGTTACGTTGCAAGTATAGTTCTTAACTCACCGAAAATCTGCCTATCAATTTAGAAATATGTCACACAGAGTTTAAATTAAAATTGTTGGGAGTTTTAAGTCCCAGGTCGTCTCCCAACGAGTTGCAGAAAAGTGTGCTATTTTATTAATCAAATGTTCCAAGAAGTTGAGCTAAGTAAATTGGAATTTAAATTGAGGAATTTTAAATATTATAAATAAAAGCCTTGACTGGAATTGATTGGTTAGAATCTCTATCATTGATGGTGTGATTGTAAGATTAAATTATAATTAATGGTTGTTCTGTTTGGTTATCCCTTACTAGGTAAGGAAAAGTCAAACGAGTGGGAATGCCAGATCTATTCACAAGTTGCAACCCACTTAGTTCAAAGGGATTGGCGTCGGTGACAGGATAGCAATCCAACATTTAACCCAATTACAAATTTTCTTTCAATCCTTCCAACTCAAGAGTTCCTTTTAATCAACTCCCCATCAAGTAAGGAAACTACTCACACATTGTAAATAAAGAATCCATAGCACATGAAAGGGAATTAAAAGAAGACATGATTATTGGAATAGAAATTGAATTAAAAAGAAATAATCCTTGCATTAAATAATCATAAAAGTATCTGAATGACAAAATTGAACATAACAAAGAACATGGAAAAATAAAACCAAGTTAAGAGAACAAACTAGAATGATGAAGTCTTGATGAGGAAATAACTCTTCTTACTGTTCCAATGCTAAGACCAATTGAAAATTAAAATCCTAAAAACTAGAGAGAAAAACCTAAGAGAGTGAAAAAACTAGATCTAAAACTACTGAATGAATGTGTGTTTGTTGTTTCTGCATATTCTCTGACTCTAGTCTGCTATTCCGGGCCAAAAACTGGGCCGAAATAAGGTCCAAAATCGCCTCCATCGAATTCTACAGATTATGCAGATCGCACATGTCACGCGATCGCGTCATCCATGTGGACGCGTCGCTTGCACTTTTTCCTCTCCACGCGTTCGCATCGTCCACGCTACCGCGTCGCTTGTGCTTTCCAATCCGCGCGGCCACGCAAGCCATGTGGCCGCGTCACTGCGATTTGCGCTCCTTCACGTGGTCGCGTGAGCCATGCGACTGCGTCACTTCTCGTTGGTTATCTCCTCAAATTCTTGTGTTCCTTCCATTTTTTGCTAGCTTCCTCTCCAATCTCCATCTCATTCATGCCCTATAAAGCCTGAAACACTTGACACACAGATCACGGCATCGAATGGAATAAAAGAGAATTAAAATTAAATAATTAAAGTCTCTAGGAAGCAATTTTCAAACATGTACTGAATTTAGGAAGGAAATCTAAATGCATGCTAAATTGATGAATAAGTGGGTAAGGATCATGACAAAACCACACAATTAAACACAATATAAACTATAAAATAGTGGTTTATCAAAGACACGCTTCTACTCGGGCTCCTCCGCCAGTGAACGAGTGGCTCTTGGTGGCAGTAGCGATTCAAGAAAACCACGGGGTTTCTAGCGAACCCACACAGGCCTACGAATTCTGCCGCTGCCTGAGGAGAGAAGCGCTGGGTTGTTGCGTCTTGTACGAGGCCGGACACCCAGATGCGTCTTCAAGGCACCTCCGATGAGCACATGCAACAGACCAAACGGCTTCGCAGCGAATATCGGACCATAACCTAGACGTGGTGGTCTGGTGGTCCGCCGGAGTTGACTTTCCCTTGACGGCGGAGACTGGCGGAGATGGCAACAAAGGATTCTATTTGGCGCTGGATGCGGATAAGGAAGGTTGGAAGAGATGGTCCACTGTCAGTCAATTTGGGGCTATGGTAATTTAGGTTAACGTGGTAAATTAGGATTAAACCATGGTTAACTTAGATGTGGCTTTATTTAGTAGATGGGCTTGATGTCTAGCCCAACTCAAGTTGGCAGATTTTGGCAGATAAAAAGTTGGTAACGTAGCACACTCTAGATTTTAAAAATTTTACCCTAAGATTGGGTCAAACAGAACAAACCGATAGAACCGAATTCATATTGGATTCAATGCCCAACCTAACTCACTAACATATATGAGCTTTAGCTCAACTTTCTCTCTCATCAATGAAACACACGCTGAACACAAGTGAGAGTGGAGAAGAACATAGCAAACTCTCACCCATATTGAGGATAATTGATGATGAGTATGCCTGTGTTTTCTCTCTGGTTGTAAGGGTGACAGGGTACATATTCTCTCTAATGGTGACAGGGCACATATTCTCTCTAATGGTGATAGGACACTCTCCCTCTAACGGTTAGCCGATGTACTGAGATATTTGTGTGCAATAGAGAGACAATGCATGGGTTAGCTATCGGACGTATCGGGTTGGCTGTATAACCGACAAATGAGCTCATTAGCCATAGGGCAAGCATACATCATATGCATTTATTTGTTTTGTTTGAATAAGCTTTACTTGGGTTTGCATATTTGATTATCTATGCTTAATTGTTATATGCTCTATCTTCTGTAACTACATTCTATCTGTGATTTTTTTGTCTATATTGTTTGTCTGTGCAACATAGATGCCCCTTGTCTAATGGAGGACTGACAAGGTTTGTTCCACTGATGTTTTGGAGGGTTGGAGGAAGCAGGATTTGAAGGGTTAAGTTAGGATTTGAGTTATAAACTTGAAAACCTTAGATTATATACCCAAAATCTGGTTTAGCTTATTCTTTAAGTTTAATTGTGAGTTTCGGAGTTCTAGAATCTCCTCTGGCTTTTCTAGGACATATATGTTGGCACCATTACCACGCTGAGAACTTCCAGTTCTCATCCCGTACATATGTTGTCTTTTTCAGATGCAGGTCGAAAGGCCCCTCGCTAGGCATCTGGAGTTTTCTGTCGCAAGCAGAGTTAGGATGTTGTCTGATGCGGATTTTTACAATCCACAAAACACCAACAAGTGCATCGGGTCGAATCAAGTAATGCCTCAGGTGATTGAGGGTCGATCCCACAAGGATTAACGGATTAAGCAAGAAAAATCAACCGATTAATCTAGTCAGACAATCAAATTAGGGTTTTGGAAAACTTTAATCATAAACAGCAATTGAACAGAAGCAAAAACAAAAGCAACAGTGAATGTGAGAAGTAATATGATTTAGAAAGTTAAGGTTTCGGAGATGTTAGTCATCTGAATCAACACCTTTCACTTCCTATTCTAATCATTCAACGATTCTTTTATGGCAAATCATTAGTAATTAAACCCCAATCCCTTGGTGATTCAATTTTTCTTTAACCTAATTAAACGCTAATTCCTTATTCACTTAATCAAGAAAAGAGTTGAAGAACGTTTTTGATTTATAAAACCACACAATTCATAAGAGTTTAACCTAGTTGATTCTATGTCACTTATCAATCCAGTTTCAAAATTTAAGAATTATGAGAATCGATTTTCAAGCTTAATTCAATTAATCAACTTTCCAAAGAAGTTAAAAGAATTCAAATCAGAGAAGAATTATTTTCCAACACATTTAAACCCTTTAAAATGAAGAACAAAAACTATTTTTTAAAGAGGAATCAATTGCATAAATTAGGAATAGAGAAGTTATTGCATTAATCTATAGAACAAATAGAGCTCCTAACCTTAACTGAGAGCAATTAGAAACTCATGTTCTTTGTCAAAGCCTTAAGAAAAATAAAACGGCCGAATGAGAGAGGCGAACAAAGTGTCCCCCTCTGCCTTAAATACTAACCCTAATTCAAATTCAAATTCAAATTAAAACACAATCAAAACTAAAACAAAATCAAATCTATTTCTTAATTATTCTCCACCGAGAAGATATCTTCCTTGATTGCTTGTGATCTTTAATAACTGTCCTCATTAATAGGCTTGTGATTGATCTTTCAAAGGTTGCGACATTGAAGAACAGAATGCCTCAAAGTTCTTATGGAATAGGCAACGAGACCCATGTAGTGCGTGGCTTGTTCCACGTTATACGTGACTTGAGAAAGTGATCCTGGAGTGTCATTTATGGGCTCACGTACAACGTGAAGTAGGCTGTGTTGTACATGAGCCAATTTCCTAGCTTTATTCCTTGCCCTAACGTAGTACGTGGAAAATTCCACGTATTACGTGAAATCCAACTTGTGCATACGCACACTTTGCCAAACGTTCCTATGTATATTGTGCATATGCATGCATGTGTGTGTACGCACATCTTCTACGTAATACGTGAAACTATCTACGTACTACGTGAAATGTTTAATGATAGTCATTTGTGCGTACGCACACTTCTTTTTCCTCTTTTCACGTAGTACGCTCTCTTGTTTACGTACAACGCTAATGCTTCTTTTTGCTTTCCAAGAGCTTTCTGTTCCAGAGAGCTTTCTTTTTACATGCTTTCCATTCTCTTTCTTTGTGTTTTCCTTCATTGTTTATTTCACAAAATCTCTTAATAAATCACTTGTAAAAAAACTAAAGATGTGCATGTATCATTGTCTTTTGAGTTTTGTTATGTATAAATATATATGTGTATAGACTTCTCTTTTTATATGTTTTACTTTTGTACTTCATAGAGGCTTAACGGAGAACTAGGATTTATTTTGAATGCATTTGGGAGACTTGGGATTGTGTGTGTATATATATATATTCTCCGGCTGGCCTTGATTTCGTAGGTCAAGTTAGGAGCTTGATATTTACTTTTCTTTGTACGCAAAGTTTTGTTTACGTGAGTGATGTGCTTTCGTTTTGCAACTATTGTTTAAACTTTTCTTCAGAGTTTTTTGTTATAAATTCCTTTCAACTATTATTATGTATATATTTTAGAGGTCGTAATACCTCACCGCCTCAACTTTATGACTTAAGCGTAAAGTTCTGTGTGGTAGGGTGTTATAGTTATTACTAGTGAAATTTTGTAAAATTTTTCTATTAATAAATGTATTATTAAGTACATTGGAAACTTTTTTTTATTTATAGAATTAGTTCCTAAAAGATGGGTTATTTTCTAAATTTATTTCTAAAAAATTTTATCAATTAAATTAGTCTTTTAAATATTACAAATTAATTATTTTTGTCCTTTTGCCACTCAATTAATAGTTTCTATCAACAATTTATGATATCAAACGTTAACTTAACTGATGGCATACATAAGAGCTAACATGTCTAATTATTAGACGCTGAACAAATATGTTTATAAAAATCTATCAATTCAATCTATTTTTTCAATTACATAAACCATAATGATACTAAATTGATGAATTTTATAAATATATTTATTCAGTGTCTAATTAAATATTTTAGGTGTCATATATGATATAAGTAATGAAAACTATTAATTGAGTGACTGAAATACGAAAATGATTAATTTATAATCTTTGACGATCAATTTGTTTAATAAAATTTTTCAATAACAAATTTAAAGAATGAGCAATTTTTTAAAAATTAATTTGACTATTATTTCTTTTTCTATTAAGCACCTCAATTAGTGGCTTAGAGAAGCAAAGAAACTCTTTAATGTCTTCCATTCCTTCTCTTCGTCTCTCCAAACCAAAAGTTACAGAAAGATTAGTTTCTCGGTTGTTAGGACTTTGGAGAGGGATACTTTTTTAACTTTTAGGTATCAAAATATTAAGAGGATTATTTCAAAATAAAGCAAACAATTTGTTTTAAATGAAACTGCAAGAATTTAAAAAGAAAAAAGTGGATTTCGACACACAATGATACCTGAACAACCTAAGTTTTTTTTTAGAAAAATATTTAAATGTATCAATATAATGATATTTCAATCATTTTTAATTATTGATATTAATTATAAAAAATATATATTAAATATATAATTAAAATCAACTGTTAA